>NC_135235.1:13725208-14025208 GCF_051348905.1 Ranitomeya variabilis
TACATATAATAATATGGCCGCCCTTCTCCTCAGTGTGATATAGTCATATATATAGTAATATGGCCGCCCTTCTCCTCAGTGTGATATAGTAATATATATAGTAATATGGCCGCCCTTCTCCTCAGTGTGATATAGTAATATATATAGTAATATGGTCGCCCTTCTCCTCAGTGTGATACAGTAATATATATAGTAATATGGTCGCCCTTCTCCTCAGTGTGATATAGTAATATATATAGTAATATGGCCGCCCTTCTCCTCAGTGGTGATATAGTAATATATATAGTAATATGGCCGTCCTTCTCCTCAGTGTGATATAGTAATATATATAGTAATATGGCCGCCCTTCTCCTCAGTGTGATATAGTAATATATATAGTAATATGGCCGCCCTTCTCCTCAGTGGTGATATAGTAATATATATAGTAATATGGCCGCCCTTCTCCTCAGTGTGATATAGTAATATATATATAGTAATATGGCCGCCCTCCTCCTCAGTGTGATATAGTAATATATATAGTAATATGGCCGCCCTCCTCCTCAGTGAGATATAGTAATATATATAGTAATATGGCCGCCCTTCTCCTCAGTGTGATATAGTAATATATATAGTAATATGGCCGCCCTCCTCCTCAGTGTGATATAGTAATATATATAGTAATATGGCCGCCCTCCTCCTCAGTGTGATATAGTAATATATATAGTAATATGGCCGCCCTCCTCCTCAGTGTGATATAGTAATATATATAGTAATATGGCCGCCCTTCTCCTCAGTGTGATATTGTAATATATATAGTAATATGGCCGCTCTTCTCCTCAGTGTGATATAGTAATATATATAGTAATATGGCCGCCCTTCTCCTCAGTGTGATATAGTAATATATATAGTAATATGGCCGCCCTTCTCCTCAGTGTGATATAGTAATATATATATAGTAATATGGCCGCCCTTCTCCTCAGTGTGATATAGTAATACATATAATAATATGGCCGCCCTTCTCCTCAGTGTGATATAGTCATATATATAGTAATATGGCCGCCCTTCTCCTCAGTGTGATATAGTAATATATATAGTAATATGGCCGCCCTTCTCCTCAGTGTGATATAGTAATATATATAGTAATATGGCCGCCCTTCTCCTCAGTGTGATATAGTAATATAGATAGTAATATGGCCGCCCTTCTCCTCAGTGTGATATAGTAATATATATAGTAATATGGCCGCCCTTCTCCTCAGTGTGATATAGTAATATATATAGTAATATGGCCGCCCTTCTCCTCAGTGTGATATAGTAATACATATAATAATATGGCCGCCCTTCTCCTCAGTGGGATATAGTAATATATATATAATAATATGGCCGCCCTTCTCCTCAGTGTGATACAGTAATATATATAGTAATATGGCCACCCTTCTCCTCAGTGTGATATAGTAATATATATATAGTAACATGGTCGCCCATCTCCTCAGTGTGATATAGTAATATATATAGTAATATGGCCGCCCTTCTCCTCAGTGTGATATAGTAATATATATAGTAATATGGCCGCCCTTCTCCTCAGTGTGATATAGTAATATATATAGTAATATGGCCGCCCTTCTCCTCAGTGTGATATAGTAATATATATATAGTAATATGGCCGCCCTTCTCCTCAGTGTGATATAGTAATACATATAATAATATGGCCGCCCTTCTCCTCAGTGGGATATAGTAATATATATAGTAATATGGCTGCCCTTCTCCTCAGTGTGATATAGTAATATATATAGTAATATGGCCGCCCTTCTCCTCAGTGATGATATAGTAATATATATAGTAATATGGCCGCCCTTCTCCTCAGTGTGATATAGTAATATATATAGTAATATGGCCGCCCTTCTCCTCAGTGTGATATAGTAATATATATAGTAATATGGCCGCCCTTCTCCTCAGTGTGATATAGTAATATATATAGTAATATGGCCGCCCTTCTCCTCAGTGTGCTATAGTAATATATATAGTAATATGGCCGCCCTTCTCCTCAGTGTGATATAGTAATATATATATAGTAATATGGCCGCCCTTCTCCTCAGTGTGATATAGTAATACATATAATAATATGGCCGCCCTTCTCCTCAGTGGGATATACCGTAGTAATATATGTAGTAACAGAAGGGCCACAGTTTCTCACTGGGGTTTAGGTCTGATGAGGGAGCCGGCCATTATTCTCCATCTTTCCTGGCCCTGAGCAGTGGAGACGTCAATGCTGTGATGGAGACTTGTCCTGCAGAACAGTCCAGGTTTTCTGGAGAGACGCAGTCTGTTTCCTGCTCCACTGCTGGGAGAACGTGTCTGGGAGATGATTTTGAGTCCATCTTCATCCTGAAATTGATGAATGAGCTCCTCTGTAATAATCCCCCTCATGGTAGAGCCCACCTGCACCTCGCTGGGGCCTGAGGGGAAGTGGAGGTCTGTGCCCGGTACTGATCCAACCCCGGCCTGTCCATCTGCTCTGCCCAGAGTCGTCTCATTTCATCAGTCCATAAGATCTGGCAACAATCTGGATCAGATATTTCTTGGCCCAGTCCTCACATTTATTTTGTGTCTTGCTCAGTGGTGGTCGGGCTCGGCCTCCTCACCTCAGCTGTGTCTCTGAGCACTGAACACCTTGTCCTTCTGTGTCTTCCTCAGTGGTGGTCGGGTTCGGCCTCCTCACCTCAGCCGTGTCTCTGAGCACTGAGCATCTTGTACTTCTGTGTCTTGCTCAGTGGTGGTCGGGTTTGGCCTCCTCACCTCGGCCGTGTCTATGAGCACTGAGCATCTTGCACTTCTGTGTCTTGCTCAGTGGTGGTCGGGTTTGGCCTCCTCACCTCGGCCATGTCTATGAGCACTGAGCATCTTATACTTCTGTGTCTTGCTCAGTGGTGGTCGGGCTCAGCCTCCTCACCTCGGCCGTGTCTCTGAGCACTGAACACCTTGTACTTATGTGTCTTACTCAATGGCGGTCGGGCTTAGTCTCCTCACCTCGGCCGTGTCTCTGAACACCTTGTACTTCTGTGTCTTGCTCAGTGGTGGTCGGGCTCAGCCTCCTCACCTCAGCCATGTCTCTGAGCACTGAACACCTTGTACTTCTGTGTCTTACTCAGTAGTGGTCGGGCTCGGCCTCCTCACCTCGGCCGTATGTCTGAGCACCTTGTATTTTTGTGTCTTACTCTGTAGTGGTCGGGCTCGGCCTCCTCACCTCGGCCGTATGTCTGAGCACCTTGTACTTCTGTGTCTTGCTCAGTGGTGGTCGGGCTCAGCCACCTCACCTCAGCCGTGTCTCTGAGCACTGAACACCTTGTACTTCTGTGTCTTACTCAGTAGTGGTCGGGCTCGGCCTCCTCACCTCGGCCGTATGTCTGAGCACCTTGTATTTTTGTGTCTTACTCTGTAGTGGTCGGGCTCGGCCTCCTCACCTCGGCCGTATGTCTGAGCACCTTGTACTTCTGTGTCTTGCTCAGTGGTGGTCGGGCTCAGCCACCTCACCTCAGCCGTGTCTCTGAGCACTGAACACCTTGTACTTCTGTGTCTTACTCAGTAGTGGTCGGGCTCGGCCTCCTCACCTCGGCCGTATGTCTGAGCACCTTGTATTTTTGTGTCTTGCCCAGTGGTGGTCGGGCTTGGCCTCCTCACCTCGGCCGTGTCTCTGAGCACCTGGTACTTCTGTGTCTTGCTCACTGGTGGTCGGGCTCGGCCTCCTCACCTCGGCCGTGTCTCTGAGCACCTGGTACTTCTGTGTCTTCTTCAGTGGTGGTCGGGCTCGGCCTCCTCACCTCGGCCCAGAACACTACAAGGCTCTGTACATCTCAGTCCCATGCAGGGGGGCCCTTATCCCAGTTTTGCAGCGGGGCCCGTCGTCCTCGCTGCTGATCATTCTGCACAGTGTGTAAGTGCCCAGCACTGACCGCTGGTTGCAGATGTTTGTGCTCGCACACTGTTGCGCTCTTGCAGCAGGGGATGCAGCCTCGTTAGCACCGCGGCCTCGGCAGCACATATTACCATTCTTCCCGGTCTGCCTGGAGTTCACACTTCACCCCCATTCCTGCGGGATCCTGTGATCTTGACCCAGCGTTTCATTATTTCCCGGTGTTTTGCTGTAGACATCTGATGGTTAATGCTCAGCGATAATGGAGGCTAAAACAAACCTCTCTAAAACCAAATGAAGTCTTAAAAATACAAGCACGAAGCCGCGCAGCGAAACGCTGAGACCACCGACTGCAGCAGCGGGGAGCGGGGTCAGATGTGACTAGTCGACAGGTTAAACACACTCATTTATACCGCACGCATCTGATCAACACTGCGAGCGATCGCTCAGCGGAAGAGAATCAGGCGGCAGAAAAGAGCAAAACTGCAGAAGGCAACGCTGCTGCCTGTCACTGACTGTACAGAAGCACAGCACGGAGCAGGGACCGGTCACCCATGTCCCCGCATACAGGAGGATGGATCACATATACCAGCTGTACATATATAATTATATACAGGAGATGCCCAGGTTATACCAGCTGTACATATATAATTATATACAGGAGATACCCAGGTTATACCAGCTGTACATATATAATTATATATAAGAGATGCCCAGGTTATACCAGCTGTACATATATAATTATATACAGGAGATGCCCAGGTTATACCGGCTGTACATATATAATTATATACAGGAGATGCCCAGGTTATACCAGCTGTACATATATAATTATATATAAGAGATGCCCAGGTTATACCAGCTGTACATATATAATTATATACAGGAGATGCCCAGATATACCAGCTGTACATATATAATTATATACAGGAGATGCCCAGGTTATACCAGCTGTACATATATAATTATATACAGGAGATGCCCAGGTTATACCAGCTGTACATATATAATTATATACAGGAGATACCCAGGTTATACCAGCTGTACATATATAATTATATATAAGAGATGCCCAGGTTATACCAGCTGTACATATATAATTATATACAGGAGATGCCCAGATATACCAGCTGTACATATATAATTATATACAGGAGATGCCCAGGTTATACCAGCTGTACATATATAATTATATACAGGAGATGCCCAGGTTATACCAGCTGTACATATATAATTATATACAGGAGATGCCCAGGTTATATCAGCTGTACATATATAATTATATACAGGAGATACCCAGGTTATACCAGCTGTACATATATAATTATATACAGGAGATGTCCAGGTTATACCAGCTGTACATATATAATTATATACAGGAGATGCCCAGGTTATACCAGCTGTACATATATAATTATATACAGGAGATGCCCAGGTTATACCAGCTGTACATATATAATTATATACAGGAGATGCCCAGGTTATATCAGCTGTACATATATAATTATATACAGGAGATGCCCAGGTTATACCAGCTGTACATATATAATTATATACAGGAGATGCCCAGGTTATACCAGCTGTACATATATAATTATATACAGGAGATGCCCAGGTTATACCAGCTGTACATATATAATTATATACAGGAGATGCCCAGGTTATATCAGCTGTACATATATAATTATATACAGGAGATGCCCAGGTTATACCAGCTGTACATATATAATTATATACAGGAGATGCCCAGGTTATACCAGCTGTACATATATAATTATATACAGGAGATGCCCAGGTTATACCAGCTGTACATATATAATTATATACAGGAGATGCCCAGGTTATACCAGCAGTACATGTATTATACCTGCATGCTCCATGTTGCTGTATATCTTATAGCAGCACAGTTTGTATGACTTTTGCTCCTCTCCACATGTGGATGTTGGGAGTTTTCCTCCAGCAGTGAGGGTCGCTGTCAGTATGCTCAGTATGCTCAGGGTCTCCGTCACTGATAAAGTCATTCTAATGGAAACATCTTCTTTACAGAAGTTCTAGGAAGGCCAAGAATGGTAACGTTACACATGCATTTCGGCCATTCATCACTGTCTCAGTTAACCGATTCTCAAGAGCTTTGTTTGCAGCGTGCTAACTCCCTGGCTTATGCTATATGCCGGCATTGTTCAGGGTGATGTCATTGTGGCACAATTACTGTTGCTGTTGGCACTCAGGGATTCTCCACTTGTGCCCTGGGAAAATAAAGGAATGACTGGTATCCTGATCTGAAGCCAGAGCAAATTCCACCAGACTGTGCACAGCGCAGCAGAAAGATAACCTGCCCCAATGCTGCACAATGGAGAGGACTGGGAAAATGCTAACTGCTATCACCAGATAAACGGGAAGCAGCAGGGAAAAATCACAGCTGAACACTATACGCCCTGTTCAGACAGCAGTATTATAGCAAATATATTCTTCTACATAGGGGCAGTGTTATAGTAGTTATATTCTTGTACATAGGAGCAGTATTATAGTAGTTATATCCTTGTACATAGGAGCAGTATTATAGTAGTTATATTCTTGTACATAGGAGCAGTATTATAGTAGTTATATTATTGTACATAGAGGCAGTATTATAGTAGTTATATTCTTGTACATAGGAGCAGTATTATAGTAGTTATATTCTTGTACATAGGGGCAGTATTATAGTAGTTATATTATTGTACATAGGGGCAGTATTATAGTAGTTATATTCTTGTATATAGGAGCAGTATTATAGTAGTTATATTCTTGTACATAGGGGCAGTATTACAGTAGTTATATTCTTGTACATAGGGGCAGTATTATAGTAGTTATATTCTTGTATATAGGAGCAGTATTATAGTAGTTATATTCTTGTACATAGGGGCAGTATTATAGTAGTTATATTCTTGTACATAGGGGCAGTATTACAGTAGTTATATTCTTGTACATAGGGGCAGTATTATAGTAGTTATATTCTTGTACATAGCGGCAGTATTATAGTACTTATTGTATTGTGTGTAGCACCTCTATGGGGTTGTACATGGATTGTTGGCAATATTATAGCAGATTTTTTCTTGCAGACGGTACTATAGCTGGGACAGGTCACCTTTACCATTCAGTGGTTGGTACACAGGATGCAGGGTTTGGCGTCTTCCTGTACGACATATGTATTGGTCTGGATGCCCCAGTGGCACTACAAGCACAAGCCATGCACCAGCCTCCCGTGTAGCCATACCTAATATATGTATAATTTATAAGCCACACACCGTTTGCTGTCAAATAGACGATTGATCTGACTTGGATCTGGTTAATTATCCTCCACATACATTATGCGTGAACAGATCTTCAGTATGCTGTATTATATCAATATTAATAAGATTATAAAACACTATTGATAATTAGGAAGAGGCAGCGGCTTTGATTCTGTCTGGTACTGACGCCCCGGCATCTCTAGATTAAAAAGAGAACACTTTTCGTTTAATAATTTCAGATCAGTACACCCTCCGCGTAAAGAGCTTTATTAAGGAAAAGCGAAGATTTGCCGCGTCGACTTGAAACGTGTCGTGGGGAGTATCAGAACCGGGACGATCTCTGTAGATTTATGGTGGGAAGAACAGAAATGGAAGAAAACTTTGATCAGTTTATTTAGGGCTTTTGTACAGTCAGAGGTTTCATTGATAATTAGTTTCTACAAATTAACTTGGGTGAAAACCTCCAGTCTCCCCGGATGTCGGATCCTCACTGTCCACGATCCCGGAGCACATAGTGTGGAGACCGGCGACATTGCTGCCACAGAGCAGGGTGGCAGCTTATCAAAAACTCATGGACAAAGAGAATATTTACTGACATATAGGAAAACGATAATAAATCACTGAATATCAGTTATACGTGTCTACAGACCATCATCCTGATTATCAGTTATACCTGTCTACAGACCATCATTCTGATTATCAGTTATACCTGTCTACAGACCATCATCCTGATTATCAGTTATACCTGTCTACAGACCATCATTCTGATTATCAGTTATACCTGTCTACAGACCATCATCCTGATTATCAGTTATACCTGTCTACAGACCATCATTCTGATTATCAGTTATACCTGTCTACAGACCATCATTCTGATTATCAGTTATACCTGTCTACAGACCATCATTCTGATTATCAGTTATACCTGTCTACAGACCATCATGCTGATTATCAGTTATACCTGTCTACAGACCATCATTCTGATTATCAGTTATACCTGTCTACAGACCATCATTCTGATTATCAGTTATACCTGTCTACAGACCATCATTCTGATTATCAGTTATACCTGTCTACAGACCATCATTCTGATTATCAGTTATACCTGTCTACAGACTATCATTCTGATTATCAGTTATACCTGTCTACAGACTATCATCCTGATTATCAGTTATACCTGTCTACAGACCATCATCCTGATTATCAGTTATACCTGTCTACAGACCATCATTCTGATTATCAGTTATACCTGTCTACAGACCATCATCCTGATTATCAGTTATACCTGTCTACAGACCATCATTCTGATTATCAGTTATACCTGTCTACAGACCATCATTCTGATTATCAGTTATACCTGTCTACAGACCATCATCCTGATTATCAGTTATACCTGTCTACAGAACATCATCCTGATTATCAGTTATACCTGTCTACAGACCATCATCCTGATTATCAGTTATACCTGTCTACAGACCATCATTCTGATTATCAGTTATACCTGTCTACAGACCATCATTCTGATTATCAGTTATACCTGTCTACAGACCATCATCCTGATTATCAGTTATACCTGTCTACAGACCATCATTCTGATTATCAGTTATACCTGTCTACAGACCATCATCCTGATTATCAGTTATACCTGTCTACAGACCATCATTCTGATTATCAGTTATACCTGTCTACAGACCATCATTCTGATTATCAGTTATACCTGTCTACAGACCATCATTCTGATTATCAGTTATACCTGTCTACAGACCATCATTCTGATTATCAGTTATACCTGTCTACAGACCATCATCCTGATTATCAGTTATACCTGTCTACAGACCATCATTCTGATTATCAGTTATACCTGTCTACAGACCATCATCCTGATTATCAGTTATACCTGTCTACAGACCATCATTCTGATTATCAGTTATACCTGTCTACAGACCATCATCCTGATTATCAGTTATACCTGTCTACAGACCATCATCCTGATTATCAGTTATACCTGTCTACAGACCATCATTCTGATTATCAGTTATACCTGTCTACAGACCATCATCCTGATTATCAGTTATACCTGTCTACAGACCATCATCCTGATTATCAGTTATACCTGTCTACAGACCATCATTCTGATTATCAGTTATACCTGTCTACAGACCATCATTCTGATTATCAGTTATACCTGTCTACAGACCATCATCCTGATTATCAGTTATACCTGTCTACAGACCATCATTCTGATTATCAGTTATACCTGTCTACAGACCATCATCCTGATTATCAGTTATACCTGTCTACAGACCATCATTCTGATTATCAGTTATACCTGTCTACAGACCATCATTCTGATTATCAGTTATACCTGTCTACAGACCATCATCCTGATTATCAGTTATACCTGTCTACAGACCATCATTCTGTCAGTTATACCTGTCTACAGACCATCATCCTGATTATCAGTTATACCTGTCTACAGACCATCATTCTGATTATCAGTTATACCTGTCTACAGACCATCATCCTGATTATCAGTTATACCTGTCTACAGACCATCATTCTGATTATCAGTTATACCTGTCTACAGACCATCATTCTGATTATCAGTTATACCTGTCTACAGACCATCATGCTGATTATCAGTTATACCTGTCTACAGACCATCATTCTGATTATCAGTTATACCTGTCTACAGAGCATCATTCTGATTATCAGTTATACCTGTCTACAGACCATCATTCTGATTATCAGTTATACCTGTCTACAGACTATCATTCTGATTATCAGTTATACCTGTCTACAGACCATCATTCTGATTATCAGTTATACCTGTCTACAGACCATCATTCTGATTATCAGTTATACCTGTCTACAGACTATCATTCTGAGTATCAGTTATACCTGTCTACAGACCATCATCCTGATTATCAGTTATACCTGTCTACAGACCATCATTCTGATTATCAGTTATACCTGTCTACAGACCATCATTCTGATTATCAGTTATACCTGTCTACAGACCATCATTCTGATTATCAGTTATACCTGTCTACAGACCATCATCCTGATTATCAGTTATACCTGTCTACAGACCATCATTCTGATTATCAGTTATACCTGTCTACAGACCATCATCCTGATTATCAGTTATACCTGTCTACAGACCATCATTCTGATTATCAGTTATACCTGTCTACAGACCATCATTCTGATTATCAGTTATACCTGTCTACAGACTATCATCCTGATTATCAGTTATACCTGTCTACAGACCATCATCCTGATTATCAGTTATACCTGTCTACAGACCATCATTCTGATTATCAGTTATACCTGTCTACAGACCATCATCCTGATTATCAGTTATACCTGTCTACAGACCATCATCCTGATTATCAGTTATACCTGTCTACAGACCATCATTCTGATTATCAGTTATACCTGTCTACAGACCATCATTCTGATTATCAGTTATACCTGTCTACAGACCATCATCCTGATTATCAGTTATACCTGTCTACAGACCATCATTCTGATTATCAGTTATACCTGTCTACAGACCATCATTCTGATTATCAGTTATACCTGTCTACAGACCATCATCCTGATTATCAGTTATACCTGTCTACAGACCATCATCCTGATTATCAGTTATACCTGTCTACAGACCATCATTCTGATTATCAGTTATACCTGTCTACAGACCATCATTCTGATTATCAGTTATACCTGTCTACAGACCATCATCCTGATTATCAGTTATACCTGTCTACAGACCATCATTCTGATTATCAGTTATACCTGTCTACAGACTATCATTCTGATTATCAGTTATACCTGTCTACAGACCATCATTCTGATTATCAGTTATACCTGTCTACAGACTATCATTCTGAGTATCAGTTATACCTGTCTACAGACCATCATCCTGATTATCAGTTATACCTGTCTACAGACCATCATTCTGATTATCAGTTATACCTGTCTACAGACCATCATTCTGATTATCAGTTATACCTGTCTACAGACCATCATTCTGATTATCAGTTATACCTGTCTAGAGACCATCATTCTGATTATCAGTTATACCTGTCTACAGACCAGCATTCTGATTATCAGTTATACCTGTCTACAGACCATCATCCTGATTATCAGTTATACCTGTCTACAGACCATCATTCTGATTATCAGTTATACCTGTCTAGAGACCATCATTCTGATTATCAGTTATACCTGTCTACAGACCAGCATTCTGATTATCAGTTATACCTGTCTACAGACCATCATTCTGATTATCAGTTATACCTGTCTACAGACCATCATCCTGATTATCAGTTATACCTGTCTACAGACCATCATCCTGATTATCAGTTATACCTGTCTACAGACCTTCATTCTGATTATCAGTTATACCTGTCTACAGACCATCATCCTGATTATCAGTTATACCTGTCTACAGACCATCATTCTGATTATCAGTTATACCTGTCTACAGACCATCATTCTGATTATCAGTTATACCTGTCTACAGACCATCATCCTGATTATCAGTTATACCTGTCTACAGACCATCATTCTGATTATCAGTTATACCTGTCTACAGACCATCATTCTGATTATCAGTTATACCTGTCTACAGACCATCATTCTGATTATCAGTTATACCTGTCTACAGACCATCATCCTGATTATCAGTTATACCTGTCTACAGACCATCATCCTGATTATCAGTTATACCTGTCTACAGACCTTCATTCTGATTATCAGTTATACCTGTCTACAGACCATCATCCTGATTATCAGTTATACCTGTCTACAGACCATCATTCTGATTATCAGTTATACCTGTCTACAGACCATCATTCTGATTATCAGTTATACCTGTCTACAGACCATCATCCTGATTATCAGTTATACCTGTCTACAGACCATCATCCTGATTATCAGTTATACCTGTCTACAGACCTTCATTCTGATTATCAGTTATACCTGTCTACAGACCAGCATTCTGATTATCAGTTATACCTGTCTACAGACCATCATTCTGATTATCAGTTATACCTGTCTACAGACCAGCATTCTGATTATCAGTTATACCTGTCTACAGACCATCCTTCTGATTATCAGTTATACCTGTCTACAGACCATCCTTCTGATTATCAGTTATACCTGTCTACAGACCATCATTCTGATTATCAGTTATACCTGTCTACAGACCATCCTTCTGATTATCAGTTATACCTGTCTACAGACTATCATTCTGATTATCAGTTATACCTGTCTACAGACTATCATCCTGATTATCAGTTATACCTGTCTACAGACCATCATTCTGATTATCAGTTATACCTGTCTACAGACTATCATTCTGATTATCAGTTATACCTGTCTACAGACCATCATTCTGATTATCAGTTATACCAGTCTACAGACTATCATCCTGATTATCAGTTATACCTGTCTACAGAGCATCATTCTGATTATCAGTTATACCTGTCTACAGACCATCATTCTGATTATCAGTTATACCTGTCTACAGACCATCATTCTGATTATCAGTTATACCTGTCTACAGACCATCATTCTGATTATCAGTTATACCTGTCTACAGAGCATCATTCTGATTATCAGTTATACCTGTCTACAGACTATCATTCTGATTATCAGTTATATCTGTCTACAGACATTCCTAGAAGGGAATTTAGGACCTGAGGGATGACGTCGCGGCTTGTGATTGGTCGCGTGGCGGTCACATGAGCGGCACGCGACCAATCAGAAGCCGTGACATCATGGAAGGTGCTGAACGCGCTCATTTTAAGCAAAGAAGGCTGCCGGTTACCAGCGGTGATGTCCAGGGGCCTCCGGAGAGGTGAGTATATCAATATTTTTTATTTTAATTCTTTATTTTACACATTAATATGGATCCCAGGGCCTGACGAGGAGTTTCCTCTCCTTCAGACCCTGGGAACCATACACTGGGAAGTTCCGATTCCGATTCCCGATACCACAAAAGTATCGGATCTCAGTATCGGAATTCCGATACAGCAAATATCGGCTGATACCCGATACTTGCGGTATCGGAATGCTCAACACTAGAGGTCAGACTTGTGCGGCAGGCAGCTGCCAGGTGCTACTCCAGGGTGGTGTCTGGCTGTGGCTGCTGATCCCACTTGGAGAACATGAACACTAGGACAGGTGCGGGCATCAGGCAGGACTAGCAGATGAGCACGTATGAAACTCAGACGAGTAGGCAGGCACGGCAGAGACACAGGGCGGGCAGGCACGGCAGAGACACAGGGCTGGCAGGCACGGCAGAGACACAGGGCTGGCAGAGACAGGGCTGGCAGGAACAGCAGAGACACAGGGCAGGATGGTGTGGTGTATGAAGGAACAGGTAGGGACCTGTTCACACAGGAGGTGCAGGTACGGAAACAAGCCAGAAGAAAAGGAGAATGAAAGAACAGGTTGGGACCTGTTCACACAGGAAGAGAACCGCAAGGCTGCGGATAGGAGCTGCAGCAAGAGATTTTGCAGCAGCAAGAGCAGAGCAG
This sequence comes from Ranitomeya variabilis, assembly GCF_051348905.1. NCBI lineage: Eukaryota > Metazoa > Chordata > Amphibia > Anura > Dendrobatidae > Ranitomeya > Ranitomeya variabilis. Next base: position 13,738,915 of record NC_135235.1, read on the forward strand.
AGCAAAACCGCAAGGTATGTGGAGAGGAGCTGCAGCAAGAGATTCTGCAGCAGCATAAGCTAAGCAGAGCGGAACCGCTGCAGCAAGAGATTTCTATAGTATACAGGAGGAATAAGAGTCATGCTAATGATAAAGATATATTTAAACAACTTTATTAGTCAAAGAAATCACATAAATATCTTAAAAACAGGGCTTTAAAAAGCGAAAAAAGCCCATAGTATAGAGCAACCAAATAAATAAGAAATTATAGGGTAACGGATGAGTGACATATAATCCAAGATTGAATAGGAGCCTGGCACAGCACCAGGGCATATGGGGCAAAATTTAATGATGCCTCGCTATAGCACAAAAAGTGTCATCTTGGAGTAAGTTCAGACAGTAGTATATTGGTGTCCCCTTACGATCATAGTGGGGGTATGTTTCCCATGAGGGTACTAGTGGCCACTAATTAGCATTTCCCATCTATTTTAAACTCGTTTATGTATGTTTGGAGTCGCCATATCATCAGCATATGCACAGCGATATCATATATTGTAAAGTAGATTACCCTCATGATGTCCTGGTGCCTGCGCCAGAGCTCCTTCCCAACGCACGTTTCAGAAATAGATTTCCTTTTTCAAGGGGCGTGACTTGTGGGGTACAATGTTCCTCCCTATATACTAAGCCCTTCCGAACACCTGATCAAAACAGACCAGTAGAAATGCGCCTATTGTGCGTGCGCACTGCCACTGAGCCGCAGAACGCCGAGCGCTCAAACACACCCCTCACCAGCTGGGTCACGTGGGGCGGCCGGCGCCTAGCCGTCACCACGCAACCGAGCATGCAAGGGAGCGGCCGAAGCGCACGGAGGAGAGCCGGCCACTGCAGATGAGTGCGCATGCGCAAGTGCAGCGCCCCAGAGTCCTGGTCGTTGCAGTACTGTGGCTCCGCCGCTAAGGGGGGCTATGGTACGTCTGATGGCACTGAAGGAGTTCATCTGACCAGGTATCACAGACACCAATACATTTCACAGCCGGGCCTCCAGGGGGAGCTAAGGGTTCTATTCATTAGGCCACTCCTCACCGTGTGGGTAAACTGGGGGTCAGGCAGGAAGTTAGGCAGAAAGCTGACTGGGTTGGAACCAGGCAACACCTTGTGGCAGAGGGTGTTGTGGGAGAAGATTCGGTAGGGTCCCTGTCAGGTTTGGGACCCTGACAGAGGCCTGGCTACAAGGAAGAACGTCACGGGACCGTGCCTGCTCAGCATAGCGGCGGTGCCCTAAGAAAGGATCAGAAGCGAGATATATTGTGCTGAGTGAGAAACGAGATCAAAGCAAGAAGGAGAAATACCAGTAGGAGTCGTGCTGTAAGACCGAGGCAACATCCTACTGAGGCGCACAACCGGCGGCCGGAACGCCGAGGGAGTATTTATATATCTAGCTCCAAGCAATACTTCAAACAAACGGCAGGACAGTCAGTCTCAGGCGGGCTGTCTCACCTAAATCACCTATGCAGACATAGGGGGCAACCTGTGGAGAGGGGCGACTCTAGGGTCCCGGAAGAGCTCCGAGCCTACTCGTCATACGGGTGCCGTCCTAACCAGAACATCAGGGAGGGACGGAGGAGAAGAACATCATCCGAATGAGTTGTGAGGGAACTTAAGAAACAGACACAACAGTTGTGGGGACTATCCCGTAAGCACAGCAGGGGAGGACCACAACACATAGCGCTAGCAGGAAGGCACAGATTTCCACCTGCAAAGAGAACTCTGGAGGTGCCATTGGACCGGCCGGACTTGCGTAGCCTGGTGAAACGTATTCCGGACTGAGGACCCAGAGATCTTCAGTAAAGAGGTAAAGAGACTGCAACCTGGTGTCCTCGTTATTTACTGCGACCGGCACTACACCGCACCACTACCACCATCCTTATCTATCATTCATTGTACGTCGCCTCCCCACCAGCAGGGTCACGGACCGGGCCTAGCCACCGTGACAACCCCAGAGCAGAGACTCAGAGGCCCGGTACCGGGTACCCCTCGGCCCTGCGGCAGTGGGGGCGCTACACATATAAGCATTAATACCTGGGCATTACATCTTACGCTGCTAAACCAATATAAGCCTCACAAATATATTGCATCAAAGTCCTGAAAGGCAACGCAATTGCATCAGTAAAAAATTGAGTCCATAAAGTGCTTGTTAGTGAAGCTAAATCCATGTAAAAGGTCCAAAGTATAATTTTCTTCGTTTTTCTTCTTGCGCCAAAGATAGGCATACGGAAAAACTCCACATAGGGACTGCATAGGCAGATGATTCAAATTAGAGGGTACATCCCGGAAAGATGAATATCGACATAAATAGTCACTACAAGAAGAGGGAAGAACAGACAAAATTAAAATATGATAATAAAAGCCACGGATTAAAATCATCGAGTGGCAACACGGCATGCAGGGGCAAGAGGCAAACAAGAGGAAGGAAAGTGATGATTAGAGCACGTATAGTAAATTTAGAGGAAAGACGCAAATCCTTGTGATTCATTGAGACCGTGTGGGGACATTGTGTCCAAGATGGTAATCCATCTACATTCTGAGCTAACAACCGCTTAATGTCCCCCCCCCACGGATTCCTCCCTGTATATATTGTATACCCCTAACCATGAATGATTTAGGGTCACGTTGATGGAACAGTTTATAAGGTTTTGCTATTGTTTTCAATGTCGTAAGATCTGTAACTGTAGCTGCCGCAAGAATATCGCGCACATGTTCGCGTGTGCGTATTCGTAGTTGGCGCGATGTTAGGCCTATATATATTTTTTGGCAACCACAGGTGGCATAGTATATTACTTGGGTTGTAGCACAAGTAATATGTTGTCTGATAGTAAATTGACGTGTGCCATCAGCAGAGGTAAAGGTAGTAGCACGCAAAATGTTCTTACACGCCATACAAGTACCGCAGGGAGAGCAACCCTGCGCTGGACCCCGAGAATTAAAGAAGTTCTTTTCGATTTTAGGGGTATAGTGACTCTGGACCAAGGTATCTGCCAAATTGTGACATCTTCTGGCTGTCATCAGGGAATCCCTAGATAGAAATCCCGATAGAACAGGGTCAGTCTGCAAGACACTCCAATGGCGCTTGAGGCGTTGCCTCATTTGTGTCCATTGGCCATTAAATGTAGATATAAATCTAACCTGTTCTTGATCTTTTTTCGTTGTTGTTTTCATCTGGGGATGTAGCAGAGCAGTACGGTTGCTCCTCTTTTCCCGGATATATCCATTTCTAATATTTCTGTTGCTGTACCCACGCACCTGAAATCTGTCTTTCAGGTCGTCCGCCTGACGCTCGAAATTCTCCTCGGATGAACCCCACGTGACCCAGCTGGTGAGGGGTGTGTTTGAGCGCTCGGCGTTCTGCGGCTCAGTGGCGGTGCGCACGCGCAATAGGCGCATTTCTACTGGTCTGTTTTGATCAGGTGTTCGGAAGGGCTTAGTATAGGAACTTCTTTGGGCTGCCTGAAGAAGCCAGGGTTCCTGGCGACACGCGTTGGGTGTTCAGTGCCCTTGTCTACCCCTCTTCCTTTGCTTATCTTGTATTGCACTATTGCTCCTCACAGGGATCCGGTGTAGGTTGTATAGATTGCTCTAGTATTTAGTGCTATTTTTTAAGCACATTTATTTGTCCATACAGGCTTGAAATGTGTATTTTGCACTGTAGTGAGTCTTTTTTACAGGCTTATGTTATTTAGGTTGCCTTACTGCTTTTACCCCTTCAAGGACATGCATCTGCCCATACTAGCTTGGAGGATGCATTTTTGCACCCTGTAATTCATTAGCTTTGGACTACCTAAATATGAACATCTACTATATTATATTACTAGGGTAACATTGTTTTCTTGTGATTGAGCTTTAGCATTATATACACTGATTTTTGTTTTGGGGTTTGACAAGGGCATGACCCTATTATGGGTCATTGTATTTGTTGTGGTTTGTACTTTTAAATGTTTTTAACCCTTTTGCAGTTTGTGTTATGATTTAATAAAATTCAATAATGTTTTTGATGCTTTCTTGTGTGGTGATCCCCGTTTTATGCATGCCATCTTTCCTCTTGTTTTTGTTGGTTGTATGCGGAGAGGAGCTGCAGCAAGAGATTCTACGGTAGCATAAGCTAAGCAGAGCGGAACCACAAGGAATGCGGAGAGGAGCTGCAGCAAGAGATTTCTGCAGCAGCAAAGCAGAGTGGAACCGCAAGGAATGCGGAGAGGAGCTGCAGCAAGAGATTCCTGCAGCAACAGGAATGGAGCAGAGTAGAATGGAGCAGAACCGCAGGAGTGCGGAGCAGAGGTAAAGCTGCAAGAGAGCGGAGCACAGGCAAAGTCACAAGAGCCGCAAGAGTGTGGAGCATAAGAAAACAGAAAGGACGGAAGGAAAGACACAGCAGGGAAAGAAGCCACAGACAAGGAGAGAGAGGTAGGACAAGGTTCAGACAAGGTAATGGAACAAGACAAGGTACAAGAACAAAGACACAGGGATATTCTGCCTTCTGGAAGACGGACAACAAGAACAAGGCAAGGCTAGGAGTAGAACCTCAAGAGAAGGAGGCACACAGAGCAAGGCCTGGCAGCTCAGAAGCAAAACACTGAGTTAACACATTGCACAGGCCAAGTCCACAGGGTGGAGCTGCCCTAAATACTGGAGGCCTCTTCGTAATTGGTCAGGAACAGATTAGACAGGTGCACCTCATTCCATAAGAACCAGAGAGTTCTGCCGCTGCCCCCCTATGCACACAGCCAAGAAGCATGCAGAGAGCAGAGGCACAGAATATGGAGCTGACAACAGACAGAACACAACATGACATGGAGCAGTGGGTAAGATAGTGTGTGAGAAATGAGAGGCCATGCCGTGATGCCAGCAGAATTGTTACAATACCTGTTTACAGACCATCATTCTGAGTATCAGTTATACCTGTCTACAGACCATCATTCTGATTATCAGTTATACCTGTCTACAGACCATCATTCTGAGTATCAGTTATACCTGTCTACAGACCATCATCCTGATTATCAGTTATACCTGTCTACAGACCATCATTCTGATTATCAGTTATACCTGTCTACAGACCATCATTCTGATTATCAGTTATACCTGTCTACAGACTATCATTCTGATTATCAGTTATACCTGTCTACAGACCATCATTCTGATTATCAGTTATACCTGTCTACAGACTATCATTCTGATTATCAGTTATACCTGTCTACAGACTATCATTCTGATTATCAGTTATACCTGTCTACAGACGAGCATTCTGATTATCAGTTATACCTGTCTACAGACCATCATTCTGATTATCAGTTATACCTGTCTACAGACCATCATTCTGATTATCAGTTATACCTGTCTACAGACTATCATTCTGATTATCAGTTATACCTGTCTACAGACGAGCATTCTGATTATCAGTTATACCTGTCTACAGACCATCATTCTGATTATCAGTTATACCTGTCTACAGACCATCATTCTGATTATCAGTTATACCTGTCTACAGACCATCATTCTGATTATCAGTTATACCTGTCTACAGACCATCATTCTGATTATCAGTTATACCTGTCTACAGACTATCATTCTGATTATCAGTTATACCTGTCTACAGACGAGCATTCTGATTATCAGTTATACCTGTCTACAGACCATCATTCTGATTATCAGTTATACCTGTCTACAGACCATCATTCTGATTATCAGTTATACCTGTCTACAGACCATCATTCTGATTATCAGTTATACCTGTCTACAGACCATCATTCTGATTATCAGTTATACCTGTCTACAGACTATCATCCTGATTATCAGTTATACCTGTCTACAGACCATCATTCTGATTATCAGTTATACCTGTCTACAGACTATCATTCTGATTATCAGTTATACCTGTCTACAGACCATCATTCTGATTATCAGTTATACCTGTCTACAGACCATCATTCTGATTATCAGTTATACCTGTCTACAGACCATCATTCTGATTATCAGTTATACCTGTCTACAGACCATCATCCTGATTATCAGTTATACCTGTCTACAGACCATCATTCTGATTATCAGTTATACCTGTCTACAGACCATCATTCTGATTATCAGTTATACCTGTCTACAGACTATCATCCTGATTATCAGTTATACCTGTCTACAGACCATCATTCTGATTATCAGTTATACCTGTCTACAGACCATCATTCTGATTATCAGTTATACCTGTCTACAGACCATCATTCTGATTATCAGTTATACTTGAAGAAGCGATACTATTTGAACGCGGAACGTGCATCGGGGTACGTGGCCGAGGTCAAGGCGGGACAATCCACGGAGATGGGTAATTATTCCCCGTTTCACTAATATGATGTTTGCGCAGGATGGTAGGCATACAGATCGATGTTGTGATGACTACATGGATGGTACTGTGTCTTGAAAAATATTTATGCACTTCATGCTAGTTATATATACTTGAAGGCACATGCACCTATTATAGGGTAAATTTAACATCTGTATTTAGATATATTTATTCTCACTTTCTCTGTTTTCAATTTCTTCCAATATATCCTGACCTTTTCTTCGGCTGTTTTTTACACCCATGGATTTAATCACTGATCTACTGTGAAGCAACCCACGTAATAATTGTTTACATTCATTTGTACATGATTTTGTTTTTTAATAAAAAAATGTTTGGGTGTAGTACGGCTGTACAGTGTGGGCACTATATGGCAGGATGATTTACCATTATATTGTGCTATTCTGGGTATAGATCTCCTCTTGTAAATGTGTATCTATGATTATTATACTTTCTTGTTGATCCGAGTCTTTTGCAAACAACACAAAATTTTTATAGTTTCCATAAGAACATGATATTGAGCTATATAATACTATCATTTGTGATACTGCTCTGTCTAATATTTGCTTTAGTAATTTGAGATGCAGTATCTAGGTCTACTATGTGTGATACTTTCTTCTGAGCTGTGAATCTAGGCTTTTTATTTGTGATGATGTTAATAAAACCACTGTATCTAATGATATCACATAGGATACAATCATCTGAGCTACTGTATCTAATCCGATCGTTTGTAATACTGTCTGCGGATTTTCTGTATCTAAGCCTGACATGTGTGATACTGTCTGCTGAACCATGTATCTTATCTAATCCTATCCTGTGTGATACTGTCTGCTGAGCTGTGTATCTAATGCTCTCCTGTGTGATACTGTCTGCTGAGCCGTGTATCTAATCCTCTCCTGTGTGATACTGTCTGCTGAGCTGTGTATCTAATGCTCTCCTGTGTGATACTGTCTGCTGAGCCGTGTATCTAATCCTCTCCTGTGTGAAACTGTCTGCTGAGCCGTATATCTAATCCTATCCTGTGTGATACTGTCTGCTGAGCTGTGTATCTAATGCTCTCCTGTGTGATACTGTCTGCTGAGCCGTGTATCTAATCCTCTCCTGTGTGATACTGTCTGCTGAGCTGTGTATCTAATGCTCTCCTGTGTGATACTGTCTGCTGAGCCGTGTATCTAATCCTCTCCTGTGTGAAACTGTCTGCTGAGCTGTGTATCTAATCCTATCCTGTGTGATACTGTCTGCTGAGCTGTGTATCTAATCCTCTCATGTGTGATATTCGATCGCCCCCAGTAGGGCAGTGGGGTACTCGGTACCGGGTCCTTCGGTTCTCAAGGGGGATGTCACGGTGGCTGACCCGGTCCGCGGCCCTGCTAAGGGGAGCCCAATAAAAGGAGTAGGTAGAAGTCTGTCAAGTGTTCGTGACGCCACCTGTGGTATTCGGTCAGGGTGACCGACGCTGCTAGGGGTCTGCTGGGGTGATGGAATGGCAGCTAGATGGTGTAACTTCCCACAGGTGAAGTATGTCCCCAGGGCTTCCCTCGATGAGTAGATGGTAATGGTGTAGGTCGCAGTAAATGACGAGGACACAGGGTTGCAGTCTCTTTACCTCTTTACTGAAGGTTTCGGCATCCACAATCCAGAGCACTGCTAACAGGGCTGGCTGAGACCGGCCGGTCCGAAGGCACATCCAGAGTTCCCTTTGCAGGTGGAAATCAGTAGCCTTCCTACTAGTGCCTGGGTGTTGTAGTACCTCCCTGCTGAGCACCACGGGATAGTCCTCACAACTGTCATGTATGTTTCTGTTCTTTCTCTCCGTCCCCCAGATGATATGGATAGGACGCACCCGTATGACGGGGTAGGCCTGGAGTTATTTTATAGGGACCCTAGAGACGCCCCTCTCCCACAATTGCCTCCGTTGTCTTCGTAGAGCCCAATACTTCCTCGGCGTTCCGGCCGCCGGCTACGCGCCTCAGTAGGATGTTGCCGATCTTGGGGCACGACTCCTCCTGGTTCTATCTCCTTTGTGCTGTGATCTCGTTTCTCACTTCTCCACAATATACTTCACTTCTTGTCCTTCCTTAAGATACCGCCGCAATGAAGTGCAGGCACGGCTCCATAACGATCTGTCCTTTTCGCTAGGCCTCTGTCAGGATCCCACTCCTGACAGGGACCCCCCTGAATCTTCCCAAACAACGCTCTCCTCTCACTAGATGTTACCTGGGCAAAACCCAGTCAGCTTCTCCCTAACTTCCTATCCAACCCCCAGTTTTACCAGAGTGTGAGGAGTGGCCTAATACATAGAACCCTTTGCTCCCCCTGGTGGCCGGAGTGTGAAGTGTAATGTGTGTCTGTGATACCTGGTCAGGTGCAATCAGACGTACCATCACTCCCCTTAGTGGCGGAGCGACAGTACTGCAACGACCAGGACTCTGGGGCGCTGCATTTACCTTTACTGAAGGCTTCAGCATCCACAGTCCAGGGCACCAGATCACAGGGCAGGCAGAGTCCGGCCGGTTTGGAGGCAAATCCAGTGTCCCCTTATCCAGGTGGAAATCAGTAGCCTTCCTCTAGCGCCTGGGTGTTGTAGTGCCTTCCTGCTGAGCTTCTCATAAAGTCCTCACAACTATTGTAGATGTTATGTCTCTTTCTCTCTGTCCCCCTGATGGTATGGATAGGACAAACCCGTATGACTGATGGCCTGAGGCTTTTTACAGGGACTCTATCACGCCCCGGCCCCCCACAGTTGCCACCGTGCCTCCTGGGTATATGGTCGGGCAGCCAACGTGGAATTAAATGTCCTGCCAGTCTCTGAAGTAAAGCGTAGAGATCCTTACTCCCTCGGTGTTCTGGCTACCGGATTCCTGCGCCTCAGAAGGAGGCAGCCTTTTGAGGGCAGAACTCCTTCTGGTTTCCTCTCCTTTTGCTATGACTTCGTTTCTCACTCTCTGCAACACAAATCCCTTCAATGTCTCTTTCTTAGGATGCTGCCGCACGTGGGGCAGGCGCAGCTCCGTGGCCTTCTGTCTAGGCCTCTGACAGGATCCCACCCCTGTCAGGGACCCACTACCTGAGCGGAGCCCAGATAGCAGCTTACTGGGTGAAACCCAGCTCACTTCTGCCTAACTTCCTGTCCAGACCACCAGTTTTACCTGACTGTGAGGAGTGTCCTACTAGATAGGAGCATAGCTCCCCCTGGTGGACTGGAGTGTGAAGTGTGTTGTGTGGTTTGTGATACCTGGTAGGAAGATCTCCTTTATTACCTTCAGACGTAATATCACTCCCCCTGGTGGAAGAATGACATCGCTGCAACGACCAGGACTCTGGGGGCGCTGCAATATTGTCTGCTGAGCTGTGTATCTAATCCTATCCTGTGTGATACAGTCTGCTGAGCTGTGTATCTCACCATCTCCTGTGTGATACTGTCTGCTGAGCTGTATATCTAATCCTCTCATGTGTGATATTGTCTGCTGAGCCATGTATCTAATCCTCTCCTGTGTGATACTGTCTGCTGAGTCGTGTATCTAATCCTCTCCTGTGTGATACAGTCTGCTGAGCTGTGTATCTAATCCTCTCCGGTGTGATACTGTCTGCTGAGCTGTATATCTAATCCTCTCATGTGTGATACTGTCTGCTGAGCTGTGTATCCAATCCTATCCTGTGTGATACTGTCTGCTGAGCTGTGTATCTAACCCTCTCATGTGTGATATTGTCTGCTGAGCCTTGTATCTAATCCTATCCTGTGTGATACTGTCTGCTGAGCCGTGTATCTAATCCTATCCTGTGTGATACTGTCTGCTGAGCTGTGTATCTCACCATCTCCTGTGTGATACTGTCTGCTGAGCTGTATATCTAATCCTCTCATGTGTGATATTGTCTGCTGAGCCATGTATCTAATCCTCTCCTGTGTGATACTGTCTGCTGAGTCGTGTATCTAATCCTCTCCTGTGTGATACAGTCTGCTGAGCTGTGTATCTAATCCTCTCCGGTGTGATACTGTCTGCTGAGCTGTATATCTAATCCTCTCATGTGTGATACTGTCTGCTGAGCTGTGTATCTAATCCTATCCTGTGTGATACTGTCTGCTGAGCTGTGTATCTAACCCTCTCATGTGTGATATTGTCTGCTGAGCCTTGTATCTAATCCTATCCTGTGTGATACTGTCTGCTGAGCCGTGTATCTAATCCTATCCTGTGTGATACTGTCTGCTGAGCTGTGTATCTAATCCTCTCCTGTGTGATACTGTCTGCTGAGCATCTAATCCTCTCCTGTGTGATACTGACTGCTGAGCCGTGTATCTAATCCTATCCTGTGTGATACTGACTGCTGAGCCGTGTATCTAATCCTCTCCTGTGTGATACAGTCTGCTGAGCTGTGTATCTCACCATCTCCTGTGTGATACTGACTGCTGAGCCGCGTATCTAATGCTCTCATGTGTGATATTGTCTGCTGAGCCGTGTATCTAATCCTATCCTGTGTGATACTGTCTGCTGAGCTGTGTATCTAATCCTCTCCTGTGTGATACTGTCTGCTGAGCCGTGTATCTAATCCTGTCCTGTGTGATACTGACTGCTGAGCTGTGTATCTAATCCTATCCTGTGTGATACTGTCTGCTGAGCCGTGTGTCTAATCCTATCCTGTGTGATACTGTCTGCTGAGCTGTGTATCTAATCCTGTCCTGTGTGATACTGACTGCTGAGCCGTGTATCTAATCCTCTCCTGTGTGATACTGTCTGCTGAGCTGTGTATCTAATCCTCTCCTGTGTGATACTGTCTGCTGAGCCGTGTATCTAATCATATCCTGTGTGATACTGTCTGCTGAGCTGTGTATCTAATCCTGTCCTGTGTGATACTGACTGCTGAGCCGTGTATCTAATCCTCTCCTGTGTGATACTGTCTGCTGAGCTGTGTATCTAATCCTATCCTGTGTGATACTGTCTGCTGAGCTGTTTATCTAATCCTCTCCTGTGTGATACTGACTGCTGAGCCGTGTATCTAATCCTCTCCTGTGTGATACTGTCTGCTGAGCTGTGTATCTAATCCTGTCCTGTGTGATACTGTCTGCTGAGCCGTGTATCTAATCCTATCCTGTGTGATACTGTCTGCTGAGCCGTGTATCTAATCCTCTCCTTTGTGATACTGTCTGCTGAGCCGTGTATCTAATCCTCTCCTGTGTGATACTGTCTGCTGAGCTGTGTATCTAATCCTCTCCTGTGTGATACTGTCTGCTGAGCCGTGTATCTAATCCTGTCCTGTGTGATACTGACTGCTGAGCTGTGTATCTAATCCTCTCCGGTGTGATACTGTCTGCTGAGCCGTGTATCTAATCCTCTCCTGTGTGATACTGTCTGCTGAGCCGTGTATCTAATCCTCTCCTGTGTGATACTGACTGCTGAGCCGTGTATCTACTCCTCTCCTGTGTGATCCTGTCTGCTGAGCTGTGTATCTAATCCTCTCCTGTTTGATGCTGTCTGCTGAGCCGTGTATCTAATCCTGTCCTGTGTGATACTGTCTGCTGAGCTGTGTATCTAATCCTCTCCTGTGTGATGCTGTCTGCTGAGCCGTGTATCTAATCCTCTCCTGTGCGATACTATCTGCTGAGCTGTGTATCTAATCCTCTCCTGTGTGATTCTGTCTGCTGGGCCGTGTATCTAATCCTATCCTGTGTGATACCGACTGCTGAGCCGTGTATCTAATCCTCTCCTGTGTGATTCTGTCTGCTGAGCCGTGTATCTAATCCTCTCCTGTGTGATACTGACTGCTGAGCTATGTATCTAATCCTCTCCTGTGTGATACCGACTGCTGAGCCGTGTATCTAATCCTCTCCTGTGTGATACTGTCTGCTGAGTCATGTATCTAATCCCATCCTGTGTGATGCTGTCTGCTGAGCTGTGTATCTAATCCTCTCCGGTGTGATACTGTCTGCTGAGCCGTGTATCTAATCCTGTCCTGTGTGATACTGTCTGCTGAGCTGTGTATCTAACCCTCTCATGTGTGATATTGTCTGCTGAGCCTTGTATCTAATCCTCTCCTGTGTGATACTGTCTGCTGAGCTGTGTATCTAATCCTATCCTGTGTGATACTGTCTGCTGAGCCGTGTATCTAATCCTCTCCTGTGTGATACTGTCTGCTGAGCCGTGTATCTAATCCTGTCCTGTGTGATACTGACTGCTGAGCCGTGTATCTAATCCTCTCCGGTGTGATAATGTCTGCTGAGCCGTGTATCTAATCCTCTCCTGTGTGATACTGTCTGCTGAGCCGTGTATCTAATCCTCTCCTGTGTGATACTGTCTGCTGAGCCGTGTATCTAATCCTCTCCGGTGTGATAATGTCTGCTGAGCCGTGTATCTAATCCTCTCCTGTGTGATACTGTCTGCTGAGCCGTGTATCTAATCCTCTCCTGTGTGATACTGTCTGCTGAGCCGTGTATCTAATCCTCTCCTGTGTGATACTGTCTGCTGAGCTGTGTATCTAATCCTTTCCTGTGTGATACTGTCTGCTGAGCCGTGTATCTAATCCTGTCCTGTGTGATACTGACTGCTGAGCTGTGTATCTAATCCTCTCCGGTGTGATACTGTCTGCTGAGCCGTGTATCTAATCCTCTCCTGTGTGATACTGTCTGCTGAGCCGTGTATCTAATCCTCTCCTGTGTGATACTGACTGCTGAGCCGTGTATCTAATCCTCTCCTGTGTGATACTGTCTGCTGAGCCGTGTATCTAATCCTCTCCTGTGTGATACTGACTGCTGAGCAGTGTATCTACTCCTCTCCTGTGTGATCCTGTCTGCTGAGCTGTGTATCTAATCCTCTCCTGTGTGATGCTGTCTGCTGAGCCGTGTATCTAATCCTGTCCTGTGTGATGTGATACTGTCTGCTGAGCTGTGTATCTAATCCTCTCCTGTGTGATTCTGTCTGCTGAGCCGTGTATCTAATCCTATCCTGTGTGATACCGACTGCTGAGCCGTGTATCTAATCCTCTCCTGTGTGATTCTGTCTGCTGAGCCGTGTATCTAATCCTCTCCTGTGTGATACTGACTGCTGAGCTGTGTATCTAATCCTCTCCTGTGTGATACCGACTGCTGAGCCGTGTATCTAATCCTCTCCTGTGTGATACTGTCTGCTGAGCTGTGTATCTAATCCCATCCTGTGTGATGCTGTCTGCTGAGCTGTGTATCTCATCCTCTCCTGTGTGATACTGTCTGCTGAGCTGTGTATCTAATCCTCTCCTGTGTGATACTGACTGCTGAGCTGTGTATCTAATCCCATCCTGTGTGATACTGTCTGCTGAGCTGTGTATCTAATCCTCTCCTGTGTGATACTGTCTGCTGAGCCGTGTATCTAATCATATCCTGTGTGATACTGTCTGCTGAGCTGTGTATCTAATCCTGTCCTGTGTGATACTGACTGCTGAGCCGTGTATCTAATCCTCTCCTGTGTGATACTGTCTGCTGAGCTGTGTATCTAATCCTATCCTGTGTGATACTGTCTGCTGAGCTGTGTATCTAATCCTCTCCTGTGTGATACTGACTGCTGAGCCGTGTATCTAATCCTCTCCTGTGTGATACTGTCTGCTGAGCTGTGTATCTAATCCTATCCTGTGTGATACTGTCTGCTGAGCTGTGTATCTAATCCTCTCCTGTGTGATACTGACTGCTGAGCCGTGTATCTAATCCTCTCCTGTGTGATACTGTCTGCTGAGCTGTGTATCTAATCCTATCCTGTGTGATACTGTCTGCTGAGCCGTGTATCTAATCCTGTCCTGTGTGATACTGTCTGCTGAGCCGTGTATCTAATCCTATCCTGTGTGATACTGTCTGCTGAGCTGTGTATCTAATCCTCTCATGTGTGATACTGTCTGCTGAGCTGTGTATCTAATCCTATCCTGTGTGATACTGTCTGCTGAGCTGTGTATCTAATCCTCTCCTGTGTGATACTGACTGCTGAGCTGTGTATCTAATCCTCTCCTGTGTGATACTGACTGCTGAGCCGTGTATCTAATCCTCTCCTGTGTGATACTGTCTGCTGAGCCGTGTATCTAATCCTCTCCTGTGTGATACTGACTGCTGAGCCGTGTATCTAATCCTATCCTGTGTGATACTGACTGCTGAGCCATGTATCTAATCCTATCCTGTGTGATACTGACTGCTGAGCTGTGTATCTAATCCTATCCTGTGTGATACTGACTGCTGAGCTGTGTATCTAATCCTATCCTGTGTGATACTGACTGCTGAGCTGAGTATCTAATCCTCTCCTGTGTGATACTGTCTGCTGAGCTGTGTATCTAATCCTATCCTGTGTGATACTGACTGCTGAGCTGTGTATCTAATCCCATCCTGTGTGATACTGTCTGCTGAGCTGTGTATCTAATCCCATCCTGTGTGATACTTCCTGCTGAGCTGTGTATCTCATCCTCTCCGGTGTGATACAGGCTCAGACAAGCATCGGCACTGTGTGTTGCTGAATATCTTTGTACGTTGTATCTTGTGATCTTATAATATTCTGATTACGGGCCGGGGCAGGTGATTGGTCGGCACGTAGCGGGCCACGGTACCGCAGACTTTGGTGCGCTCCGGACTTTCTGCTGCTGCACGGAGGCGTCTGGTTACTTTGCTGTCGCCATAATTTCCTGTACGGGCTGATTCACCTGTGAGTTCTGCTGCGATTATCCTCAGGCGATAAAGGGAACATAACTTAGAAGTTTCTTCTAGTCGGGAACGTTCTGTCAGTGCGGCCCATCAATAATCCATGATGCACCCAGCAGTGGGGACCGCGACAATCACCCCCATCATCCTGCCCCGCGCAGCACAAACAATAAGCAGGAATAGGAGGAACGTCGCAGTGATACAATGTAACGTTCTGTCATCACCGTCACAGAGACATCGCAATGTGTTACCTATAGGACCCCGCGGTCCTTCTCGCCCCCCGCTCCTTCCCGTCTGTCCTTCTGTTACTCCCTTGTAATTCTATCCTGGGACAGATTTCTATCCCGACCACAAGTCTCCCCAGATATCTGCAGTCGGTTCACATTTTGCTGCAATGTTTTTTGCTCTTTTATTCGGCATTCACACGTCCATGTTTATACACACATGTGAATAATGGTCGGATATCATCAGTGCACGGTCCGTGTGTCATCAGTGTACGGTCCGTGTGTCATCAGTGTACGCTCCGTGTGTCATCAGGGTACGCTCCGTGTGTCATCAGGGTACGCTCCGTGTGTCATCTGGGTACGGTCCGTGTGTCAGTGTACGGCCCGTGTGTCATCAGTGTACGGCATGTGTGTCATCAGTGTACGCTCCCTGTGTCATCTGGGTACGGTCCGTGTGTCATCAGGGTACGGTCCGTGTGTCATCAGTGTACGGTCCGTGTGTCATCAGTGCACGCTCCGTGTGTCATCAGTGTACGCTCCGTGTGTCATCAGTGTACGCTCCGTGTGTCATCAGGGTACGGTCTGTGTGTCATCTGGGTACGGTCCGTGTGTCATCAGTGTACGGTCCGTGTGTCAGTGTACAGTCCGTGTGTCATCAGTGTACGGTCCGTGTGTCATCAGTGTACGCTCCGTGTGTCATCAGGGTACGCTCCGTGTGTCATCAGTGTACGCTCCGTGTGTCATCAGTGTACGCTCCGTGTGTCATCAGTGCACGCTCCGTGTGTCATCAGTGCACGCTCCGTGTGTCATCAGTGTACGGTCCGTGTGTCATCTGGGTACGGTCCGTGTGTCAGTGTACGGTCCGTGTGTCATCAGTGTATGGCATGTGTGTCATCAGTGTACGCTCCGTGTGTCATCATTGTACGGTCCGTGTGTCATCAACGTACGGTCCGTGTGTCATCAGTGTACGGTCCATGTGCAATCAGCGTATGTTCCGTGTGTCATCAGTGCACAGTCCATGTGTCATCAGCGTACGGTCCGTGTGTTATCAGTGCACGGTCCATGTGTCATCAGTGTACAGTCCATGTGTCATCAGCGTACGGTCCATGTGTCATCAGTGCACGCTCCGTGTGTCATCAGGGTACGCTCCGTGTGTCATCAGTGTACGGTCCGTGTGTCATCTGGGTACGGTCCGTTTGTCAGTGTACGGTCCGTGTGTCATCAGTGTACGGCATGTGTGTCATCAGTGTACGCTCCGTGTGTCATCATTGTACGGTCCGTGTGTCATCAACGTACGGTCCGTGTGTCATCAGTGTACGGTCCATGTGCAATCAGCGTATGTTCCGTGTGTCATCAGTGCACAGTCCATGTGTCATCAGCGTACGGTCCGTGTGTTATCAGTGCACGGTCCATGTGTCATCAGTGTACAGTCCATGTGTCATCAGCGTACGGTCCATGTGTCATCAGTGTACGGTCCGTGTGTCATCAGCGTACAGTCCATGTGTCATCAGTGTACGGTCCATGTGTCATCAGTGTACAGTCCATGTGTCATCAGCGTACGGTCCGTGTGTCATCAGTGTACAGTCCGTGAGTCATCAACGTACGGTCCATGTGTCATCAGTGTACGGTCCGTGTGTCATCAGTGTACTGTCCGTGAGTCATCAACGTACGGTCCATGTGTCATCAGTGTACGGTCCATGTGTCATCAACGTACGGTCCATGTGTCATCAGTGTACGGTCCATGTGTCATCAACGTACGGTCCATGTGTCATCAGTGTACAGTCCATGTGTCATCAACGTACGGTCCATGTGTCATCAGTGTACAGTCCATGTGTCATCAACGTACGGTCCATGTGTCATCAGTGTACGGTCCATGTGTCATCAACGTACGGTCCATGTGTCATCAGTGTACAGTCCATGTGTCATCAACGTACGGTCCATGTGTCATCAGTGTACAGTCCATGTGTCATCAACGTACGGTCCATGTGTCATCAGTGTACGGTCCATGTGTCATCAACGTACGGTCCATGTGTCATCAGTGTACAGTCCATGTGTCATCAACGTACGGTCCATGTGTCATCAGTGTACGGTCCATGTGTCATCAACGTACGGTCCATGTGTCATCAGTGTACAGTCCATGTGTCATCAACGTACGGTCCATGTGTCATCAGCGTACGGTCCATGTGTCATCAGTGTACGGTCCATGTGTCATCAGCGTACGGTCCATGTGTCATCAGTGTACGGTCCATGTGTCATCAACGTACGGTCCATGTGTCATCAGCGTACGGTCCATGTGTCATCAGTGTACAGTCTGTGAGTCATCTGAGTATGGTCCGGGTGGCATCAGCATAAGATCCATGTGTCATCAACCTACGGTCTGGGTGTTATCAGCTTACTGCCTGTGTGTCATCAGTGGACGGTCCGGGTGTCATCAGTGGACGGTCCGGGTGTCATCAGTGGACGGTCCGGGTGTCATCAGTGGACGGTCCGGGTGTCATCAGCTTAAGATCTGTGTATCATCAGTGGACGGTCCGGGTGTCATCAGTGGACGGTCCGTGTGTCATCAGTGGACGGTCCGGGTGTCATCAGTGGATGGTCCGGGTGTCATCAGTGGACGGTCCGTGTGTCATCAGTGGATGGTCCGGGTGTCATCAGTGGACGGTCCGGGTGTCATCAGCGTACGGTCCATGTGTCATCAGTGGACGGTCCGGGTGTCAGTTTTTACCATTGGTGTTTTTCATGGATAAATAAATTACAATTCTCTTATCTTTGCGATGTTACGTATACATACAGTAACAGCAGCAGCGCTGCGGCCGTCATCCATGTGTTATACGTGTTCTTCACAGACCATAGACTTGTATTGTCCCTTCTCCGTGATACTGGAAAAAGCGTAAATGTGAACAGCAGCATAGATTATACGTGATGTATCTGTGGAAAAAACGTATGCCACACGTACTGTACGTCTGAACGAGGCCTAGACATTTCTAATAGTGATGAGCGAATATACTCGTTACTGGAGATTTCCCAGCACGCTCGGGGGTCCTCCGAGTATTTTTTAGTGCTCGGAGATTTAGTTTTCTCGCCACAGCTGAATGATTTACATCTGTTAGCCAGCATAAGTACATGTGGGGGTTGCCTGGTTGCTAGGGAATCCCCACATATACTTATGCTGGCTATCAGATGTAAATCATTCAGCTGAGGCGATGAAAACTAAACCTCCGAGCACTAAAAAATACTCGGAGGACCCCCGAGCGTGCTGGGGAAATCTCCAGTAACGAGTATATTCGCTCATCACTAGTTTCTATGGTTACTGACTTATAATGGTAAACATTTCAGAAGTTTTTACACTTTTATTGACAAATCCATAAAGTTTTGTAAAACCTCAATATTCCCAGTGCTGCCCCTTTCCTGGACCCAAAATACAAATGTTTTGATCCCTGATCATCTCAGTTCCCAATTTTGCTTGTGTTCTGGTCTCCATCATGCTGGGAACAGCATCATTCCCACCTTACTCCATGATGATGGGAGAAGTTGTTCTTGGACAAATTTTAGATCCCGTTCTTTATTCATGGCCATGTTCTTAGGCAAAATCATTAGTGATCCCTCCATGGATGAGAAGCCCCCGCCCATTGTGAGTGAGCCCCTACATGGATGAGAAGCCCCCGAGCACTGTGAATGAGCCCCCTCCATGGATGAAAAGCCCCCACAAATTATTATTGAGCCCCCTTCATGGATGAAAAGCCCCCGCACATTGTGATTGACCCCCTCCATGGATGAGAAGCCCCCAAACATTGTGAGTGGCTAGGCCACTCCAGGACCTTCATATGCTTCTTACTCACTCCTTTGTTGCCCTGGTGGTGTGCTTGGGATCATTATCATGCTGAAAGACCCATCCACGTTTCATCTTCAATGCCCTTGCTGATGGAAGGAGGTTTGCACTGAAAATCTCACGATACATGGCCCCATTCATTCTTTCATGTGCACGGATCAGTCGTCCTGGCCTCTTTGCAGAGAAACAGCCCCAAAGCATGATGTTGCCACCCCCATGCTTTACAGTAGGTATGGTGTTCTTTGGATGCAACTCAGCATTCTGTCTCCTCCAAACACAATGAGTTTTGTTTCTACCAAACAGTTCTACTTTGGTTTCATCAGACCATATGACATTCTCCCAATACTCTTCTGGATCATCCAAATGCTCTCTAGCAAACTTCAGACAGGCCCGGACATGTACTGGCTTAAGCAGTGGGACACGTCTGGCACTGCCGGATCTGAGTCCATGGTGGCGTAGTGTGTTACTGATGGTAGCCTTTGTTACTGTGGTCCCAGCTCTATGCAGTTCATTCACTAGGTCCCCCCATGTGGTTCTGGGATTTTTGCTCACCGTTCTTGTGATCATTCTGACCCCACAGGGTGAGATCTTGCGTGGAGCCCCAGATCGAGGGAGATTATCAGTGGTCTTGAATGTCTTCCATTTTCTTATTATTGCTCCCACTGTTGATTTCTTCACTCCAAGCTGGTTGTCTATTGCAGATTCAGTCTTCCCAGCCTGGTGCAGGGCTACAATTTTGTTTCTGGTGTCTTTCGACAGCTCTTTGGTCTTCACCATAGTGGAATTTGGAGTGTGACTGTTTGAGGTTGTGGACAGGTGTCATTTGTACTAATAACAAGAACAAACAGGAGCCATTACTACAGGTAATGAGTGGAGGAAAGAGGAGACTCTTAAAGAAGAAGTTACAGGTCTGTGAGAGACAGAAATCTTGCATGTTTTTCGGTGACCAAATACTTATTTTCCACCATATTTTGCAAAATAAATCTTCCAAATCAGACAAGGTGATTTTCTGGATTTGTTTTCTCATTGTGACTCTTAGTTGTGGTCTACCTATGATGTCAATTACAGCCTCTCTCATCTTTATAAGTGGGAGAACTTGCACAATTGGTGGCTGACTAAGGCTAGTTTCACACTACGTTTACCTGATCTGCGGCAGACTGCGGACTTCCTCCGTGAAGCCCCGCCCTCGGCCGCACCTCCGCCGCTAGCTCCGCCTACTTCTGCATGCGGCCCGCATGCGGCCTGCGTACCTATCTTTAACATTAGGTACGCAGGTCGTGCGGCTGTATGCGGATGCTGCCGCATGCGTCGTTTTGACGATGCGGAAAAAAGAAAAATGCTACAGGCTGCGTCCTACTCTGGTCGCCGCATCGTCGAAACGACGCATGCGGCATCATCAGCATACAGCCGCACGACCTGCGTACCTAATGTTAAAGATAGGTACGGAGGCCGCATGCAGGCCTCATACAGAAGTAGGCGGAGATAGCGGCGGAGGTGCGGCCGAGGGCGGGGCTTCATGGAGGAAGTCCGCAGCCTGCCGCAGATCAGGTAAACGCTATTGTGAAACGAGCCTAAATACTTTTTTTCTCCACTGTATGTGCTCTATGTATGTGTGTATGTGCTCTGTGTATACATGTGTGTATGTCCTCTGTGTATACATGTGTGTGTGTATGTGCTCTGTGTATACATATGTGTATGTCCTCTGTGTATACATGTGTGTGTGTGTATGTGCTCTGTGTATACATATGTGCATTTGCTTGGTGTATATACGTGTGTGTTCTGTATAAATATGTGTGCATTTAACATGTGTATAGATATGTGTGTATATGTTCTCGGTTTTTACATATTTATTTATGTATGTGCTCTGTGTATACATATGTCCTATGTGTATACTTATTTTACTATGTGTTCTGTGTATGCATGTGGGTATGTGCTTTGTGTAAACATATGTAAATATGTGCTCCGTGTATACATATGTGTTCATGTGCTCTGTGTATACATATGTGAGTATGTGCTCTGTGTATACATATGTGTTCATGTGCTCTGTGTATACATATGTGAGTATGTGCTCTGTGTATACATGTGTGAGTATGTGCTCTGTGTATACATATGTGAGTATGTGCTCTGTGTATACATATGTGAGTATGTGCTCTGTGTATACATATGTGAGTATGTGCTCTGTATATACATATGTGAGTATGTGCTCTGTGTATACATATGTGAGTATGTGCTCTGTGTATAAATATGTGCGTATGAGATCTGTGTACACACAAGTGTATGTATGTGCTCTGTGTATACATGTGTGTATGTGCTCTGTGTATACATGTGTGTATGTGCTCTGTGTATAAATATGTGCGTATGAGATCTGTGTACACACAAGTGTATGTATGTGCTCTGTGTATACATGTGTGTATGTGCTCTGTGTATACATATGTGTGCATGTGCTCTGTGTATAAATGTGCATATGTGATCTGTGTACACACAAGTGTATGTATGTGCTCTGTGTATACATATGTGTGTGTATGTGCTCGGGTTATATATGTCTTTATGTATATGCTCTGTATGCATATTTGTGTTTATGTATATGTTCTGTGTAAACATGTGAGTTTGTGTGCTATGTGTGTGTGTATATAAATAATTTTAAATTTAGTTGATTGCGATAGGCCTGAATGTAGCGCATGTAAATGAAACAGAAATGTTTGTGTGAGTGTTGGTTCCTCCTTGTAAAATAATAACACCTGTTCTCTTCTCGGGTGCTGGTGACGTTCCAGCGGTGTCAACACTGGGTATCCCAAGGATTGCATGACATTATGTCACACGATCTCTGTGGACAATCAGTGACCACTTCATTGTCCACACCTTCACACAAATCACATACAAAGAGGAAGTGAGAAAGCAGCAGCAAGAACTATCACTGTTATCAGTGGTATTACGTAGGACTGCAGGTGACATCTACTACATTATCTCATTATCTGTACTCAGAGTTATCACTGTGTTATCTGTGGTGTTACATAGGACTGCAGGTGACATCTACTACATTATCTGTACTCAGAGAGATATCACTGTGTTATCTGTGGTGTTACATAGGACTGCAGGTGACATCTACTACATTATCTGTACTGAGAGAGTTATCACTGTGTTATCTGTGGTGTTACATAGGACTGCAGGTGACATCTACTACATTATCTGTACTCAGAGAGTTATCACTGTGTTATCTGTGGTGTTACATAGGACTGCAGGAGACATCTACTACATTATCTGTACTCAGAGAGTTATCACTGTGTTATCTGTGGTGTTACATAGGACTGCAGGTGACATCTACTACATTATCTGTACTCAGAGAGATATCACTGTGTTATCTGTGGTGTTACATAGGACTGCAGGTGACATCTACTACATTATCTGTACTCAGAGAGATATCACTGTGTTATCTGTGGTGTTACATAGGACTGCAGGTGACATCTACTACATTATCTGTACTCAGAGAGATATCACTGTGTTATCTGTGGTGTTACATAGGACTGCAGGTGACATCTACTACATTATCTGTACTGAGAGAGCTATCACTGTGTTATCTGTGGTGTTACATAGGACTGCAGCTGACATATACTACATTATCTGTACTCAGAGAGTTATTACTGTGTTATCTCTGGTGTTACATAGGACTGCAGGTGACATCTACTACATTATCTGTACTGAGAGAGTTATTACTGTGTTATATGAGGTGTTAAATTATTATCTGTACTCAGAGAGTTATCACTGTGTTATATGTGGTGTTACATAGGACTGCAGGCAGGGTCAGACAGGATTCTCCGGTGGGCTCAGGCACTGACACCTGCTGGCATACAGGGCCAGCAGCTGCCTAGGGGCCCCCAGTCAGTGGTGTGTCGCTAATAGCAGCACACCACACAGCTGTTATGGGGCCCCCGATGTCATCGGAGCAGCAGCGGGTGACAGGAGGTGGACTGCGACTGTGCCCGTTGATAAAGAGAAATGACTATTCACCCTTCCCCATGAGACCATGGGCGTGGAGAGGGGTGAATACCCGCAGGCTGGGGCTAACACTGTCTGCTATCAGGGCCAGCAGACCAGAGTCCCCACTCCCCCAGCAGGGACCACAGCCCACGCATTCGCTATGGGGGCGGAAGTCAGGGGCCGCCCCCAGTGCGCGCCACATTCAGCCGTATCGACATCGTAGATGCCAATACAGTTGAAAGCAATAATGGAGGAGAAAGTGTCAGATGACGCACCCTCTACCATCATTCCCCTCTGCCTTTGACACAGCAGGTGTGTGATGACGTCACTTCATCGTGTACCCCCAGTTTGCCGGGCAGACTGCACATACCTCACTTCTTATTACCGTGTATTGCCCCCTCTAACATCAATGACAGCTTGAAGTCTTTTGTGGTAGTTGTGGATGAGGTTCCTTATTTTCTCAGATGGTAAAGCTGCCCACTCTTCTTGGCATAAAGCCTCCAGTTCCTGTAAATTCCGGGGCTTTCTAGCATGAACTGCGTGCTTGAGATCTCCTCAGAGTGGCTCAATGATATTGAGGTCAGGAGACTGAGATGGCCACTCCAGAACCTTCACTTTGTTCTGCTGCAGCCAATGACAGGTCGACTTGGCCTTGTGTTTTGGATCGTTGTCATGTTGGAATGTCCAAGTACATCCCATGCGCATATTCCAGGCTGATGATTGCAAATTTGCCTCCAGTATTTGCTGATAACGTGCTGCATTCATCTTTCCTTCAACTTTGACCCAGTTTCCTGTGCCTTTGTAGCTCACACATCCCCAAAACATCAGCGATGCACCTCCATGCTTCACAGTAGGAATGGTGTTCCTTTCATCATAGGTCTTGTTGACCTCTCACCAAATGTAACGTTTATGGTTGTGGCCAAAAAGTTAAATTTTGGTCTAATCAGTCCAAATTACCTTGTTTCATAAGTTTTGATGCTTGTCTCTGTGCTGTTTTACGTATTGTAGGTGTGATACTTTGGGGTATTTGCGCAGTAATGGCTTTCTTCTGGCGACTCGACCATGCAGCCCATTTTTCTTCACGTGCCTCCTTATTGCACATCTTGAAACAGCCACACCACTAGTTTTCAGAGAGTCCGGTATTTCAGCTGATGTTATTTGTGGGTTTTTCTTTGCATCCCGAACAATTTTCCTGGCAGGTGTGTACGACATTTTGTTGGTCTACCTGACCGTGGTTTTGTTTTTACAGAGCCCATGATTTTCCATTTGTTAATCCCAGTGTGAACGCTGCTGACTGGCATTATCAATTCCTTGGATACCTTTTTGTATCCCTTTCCTGTTTTATACAGTTCAACTACCTTTTCCTGTAGATCCGTGGACAATTCTTCTGCTTTCCCCATTACTCACAATCCAGAAAAGTCAGTGGCTGAATGAAAGATGCAAGAGTCTGTCTGGATCCCAGAAACTCACTCAGCTTTTATGCACACACTGATCTGTTATGACCCCAGTGGACAGGGTCTCAGAGGAACGTGTAAGTCTGCGAGATTCAAAAATCCAGCTCATAGGGCTGTGGTAACTGGGTTGACCAAATAGCTTCTCCTAACGCCAACACTAGAAGTAGCCGGGGATCATGCCTACGGTGATCGCTAGATGACTCGCGCCAGCCGGAGAATCTAACTACCCCTAGGAGAAGAAAACAAAGACCTCTCTTGCCTCCAGAGAAAGGGACCCCAAAGCAAGATACAAGCCCCCCACAAATAATAACGGTGAGGTAAGAGGAAATGACAAACACAGAAATGAACCAGGTTCAGCAAAGAGAGGCCAGCTTACTAATAGCAGAATATAGCAAGATAACTTATCTGGTCAACAAAAACCCTATAAAAATCCACGCTGGAGATTCAAGAACCCCCGAACCGTCTAACGGTCCGGGGGGAGAACACCAGCCCCCTAGAGCTTCCAGCAAAGGTCAGGATACAGATTGGAACAAGCTGGACAAAAATACCAAACAAAACAAAAGCAAAAAGCAAGGAAGCAGACTTAGCTTGAAATACAGGAACCAGGATCATAGGACAAGAGCACAACAGATTAGCTCTGATTTCAACGATGCCAGGCATAGAACTGAAGGTCCAGGGAGCTTATATAGCAACGCCCCTGAACTAACGGCCCAGGTGAGGATATAGGAAAAGACAGAAGCTCCAGAGTCAAATCACTAATGACCACTAGAGGGAGCAAAAAGCAAAATCACAACAGTACCCCCCCCTTAGTGAGGGGTCACCGAACCCTCACCACGACCACCAGGGCGATCAGGACGAGCGGCGTGAAAGGCACGAACTAAATCGGCCGCATGAACATCAGAGGCGACCACCCAGGAATTATCTTCCTGACCATAGCCCTTCCACTTGACCAGGTACTGAAGCCTCCGCCTGGAGAGACGAGAATCCAAGATCTTCTCCACCACGTACTCCAACTCGCCCTCAACCAACACCGGAGCAGGAGGCTCAGCAGAAGGAACCACAGGCACAACGTACCGCCGCAACAAGGACCTATGAAACACGTTGTGGATAGCAAACGACACAGGAAGATCCAGGCGAAAAGATACAGGATTAAGGATTTCCAATATCTTGTAAGGACCAATAAAACGAGGTTTAAATTTGGGAGAGGAAACCTTCATAGGAACAAAGCGGGAAGAAAGCCACACCAAATCCCCAACACGTAGTCGGGGACCCACACCGCGGCGGCGGTTGGCAAAGCGCTGAGCCCTCTCCTGTGACAACTTCAAGTTGTCCACCACAAGATTCCAGATCCGCTGCAACCTATCCACCACAGAATCCACCCCAGGGCAGTCAGAACTACCCCTAGGAGAAGAAAACAAAGACCTCTCTTGCCTCCAGAGAAAGGGACCCCAAAGCAAGATACAAGCCCCCCACAAATAATAACGGTGAGGTAAGAGGAAATGACAAACACAGAAATGAACCAGGTTCAGCAAAGAGAGGCCAGCTTACTAATAGCAGAATATAGCAAGATAACTTATCTGGTCAACAAAAACCCTATAAAAATCCATGCTGGAGATTCAAGAACCCCCGAACCGTCTAACGGTCCGGGGGGAGAACACCAGCCCCCTAGAGCTTCCAGCAAAGGTCAGGATACAGATTGGAACAAGCTGGACAAAAATACCAAACAAAACAAAAGCAAAAAGCAAGGAAGCAGACTTAGCTTGAAATACAGGAACCAGGATCATAGGACAAGAGCACAACAGATTAGCTCTGATTTCAACGATGCCAGGCATTGAACTGAAGGTCCAGGGAGCTTATATAGCAACGCCCCTGAACTAACGGCCCAGGTGAGGATATAGGAAAAGACAGAAGCTCCAGAGTCAAATCACTAATGACCACTAGAGGGAGCAAAAAGCAAAATCACAACACTGATCACAAGCAAACAGGTCACATGTAAGAATGTTACCTTTAGTAGCCATTCACACCCATTTGTGTAAACTTCTGTGCATGTTATCGGCCAAAATCACCAGGGGATGTGAACTTTGGATCAGGGTCATTTGGATGTTTTGGGTTGTCATTATGATTTAAAAAGAGAAAACACAGTAGTTTGACAATACACCATGTTCCAAATTATTACGCAAATGACATTTTTCTCGGATTTTCCTAAATGGTCGGTGGAAATGACAGTCAGTCTAATAAAAGTCATCACCCGTTAGATTATACATCGAATTTTATTGAAAAAACTTCCCAATGATAACAGTATAATCTTCAAAATGAATAAAAACTCAAAATGCACTGTTCCAAATTATTATGTACAGTAGAATTTCTAAACATTTGATATAAAGAACTGAAAATGCTCATTTGTGGAATTTTCAGCATTAGGAAGTCACATTCACTGAACAAAAAAGCTATTTATCTCCAAAACCTCCCAACAGGCCAAGTTACATGTAACATAGGAGCCTTCTGTGATGTCACCTTCACAATTCTTGCATCCATTGAACTTGGAGAGTTTCTGCTTGTATTTCTTTGCATGAAGTCAGAATAGCCTCCCAGAGCTGCTGTTTTGATGTGAACTGCCTCCCACCCTCATAATAATATTAATAATCTTTATTTTTATGTAGCGCTAACATATTCCGCAGCGCTTTATAGCTTGTACACGCTATCATCGCTGTGCCTGATGGGGCTCACAATCTAAATTCCCTACCAGTATGTTTTTGGAATGTGGGAGGAAACTGGAGAACCCGGAGGAAACTCACGCAAACACGAGGAGAACATACAAAACTCCTTGTAGATGTTGTCCTTAGTGGGATTTGAACCCAGGACTCCAGTGCTGCAATGCTAACCACTGAGCCACCGTGCTGCCCTGCTATAGATCTTTTGCTTGATGATACTCCAAAGGTTCTCTATAGGGTTGAGGTCAGGGGAAGATGGTGGCCACACCATGAGTTTATCTCCTTTTACGCCCATATCAGCCAATGACTCAGGTATTCTTTGCAGCATGAGATGGGGCATTGTCAGCATGAAGATGATTTTGCTCCTGAAGGCATGTTTCTGATGTTTCTGCTTTTTATACCATGGAGGAAAGTTGTCAGTCAGAAACTCTATATACTTTGCAGAGGTCATTTTCACACCTTCCGGGACCTTAAAGGGCCCTACCAGCTGTTTCCCCATGATTCCGGCCCAAAACATGACTCCTCCACCTCCTTGCTGACATTGCAGCCTTGTTGGGACATGGTGGCCATCCACCAAGCATCCACTACTCCATCCATCTGGACCATCCAGGGTTGCTTGACACTCATCAGTAAACAAGACTGTTTGAAAATTAGTCTTCATGTATGTCTGGGCCCACTGCAACCGTTTCTGCTTGTGAACAGTGTTTAGGGGTGGCCGAATAGTAGGTTTATGAACCACAGCAAGCCTTGAGGTTCAAGGGACTCCAGAGGCACCAGCAGCTTCAAATATCTGTTTGCTGTTTTGTAATGTTATTTTGGCAGCTGCTCTCTTAATCCAATGAATTTGTCTGGCAGAAACCTTCCTCATTATGCTTTTATCAGCACGAACACATCTGTGCTCAGATTCAGCCACAAATCTCTTAACAGTACGATGATCACGCTTAAGTTTTCAGGAAATATCTAATGTTTTCATCCTTTGAACAAGGCATTGCACTATTTGATGCTTTTCAGCAGCAGAGAGATCCTTTTTCTTTCCCATATTGCTTGAAAACTGTGGCCTGCTTAATAATGTGGAACATAATTTTTAAGTACTTTTCCTTTAATTAGAATCACCTGGAAAACTAATTATCCCATGTGTTTAAGATTGATTTCAGTGATCCATTGAGCCCTGAGACACAATACCATCCACGAGTTTATTTGAAAAACAAAACAATTAAATCTTAATGACACTTAAATCCAATTTGCATAATAATTTGGAACACAGTGTAAATGGCTTCACCCAACCACTGACTATGAATGGAGAAAAAGTTTTGGTGTTATCGTTCATATTCTCTAAAAAATGGCCAAGAAAGCAAAAATTCTGCCGGGGTATGTAAAGTTTTCAGCACGACTGTATACACACTGCTCAAAAAAAAAAGGGAGCAGTAAAATCCCACATCCTAGATATCAGTGAATGAAATATTCCAGTTGTAAATCTTTATTCATTACATAGTGGAATGTGTTGAGAACAATAAAACCTAAAAATGATCAACGTAAATCACAACTAATATCCCTCGGAGGTCTGGAGCTGGAATGATGCTCAAAATCAAAGTGGAAAATAAAGTTACAGGCTGATCCAACTTCAGTGGAAATGCTTCAAGACAAGGAAATGATGCTCAGTAGTGTGTGTGGCCTCCACGTGCCTGTATGACCTCCCTACAATGCCTGGGCATGCTCCTGATGAGGTGGTGTATGGTCTCCTGAGGGATCTCCTCCCAGACCTGGACTAAAGCATCCACCTACTCCTGGACAGTCTGTGGTGCAACGTGACGTTGGTGGATGGAGCGAGACATGATGTCCCAGATGTGCTCAATCAGATTCAGGTCTGGAGAACGGGGGGGCCAGTCCATAGCTTCAATGCCTTCAACTTGCAGGGACTGCTGACACACTCCAGCCACATGAGGTCTGGCATTGTCCTGCATTAGGAGGAACCAAGGGCCAACCGCACCAGCATATGGTCTCACAAGGGGTCTGAGGATCTCATCTCGGTACCTAATGGCAGCCAGGCTACCTCTGGTGAGCACATGGAGGGCTGTGCGGCCCACCAATGAAATGCCACCCCACATCATTACTGACCCACTGACAAGCCGGTCATGCTGAAGGATGTTGCAGGCAGCAGATCGATCTCCACGGTGTCTCCAGACTCTGTCACGTCTGTCACATGTGCTCAGTGTGAAAAGCACAGGGCGCCAGTGGCGAATTTGCCAATCCTGGTGTTCTGTGGCAAATGCCAAGTGTCCTGCACGGTGTTGGGCTGTGAGCACCTGTCCTCCATGTGTAGTGTGGGGTCTGTCGCTCGCTTCCCACCATCTATTTGGGGTCTATGAGTAGAGGGTTCTGGAGGGGTCCTCACCGTTGGCCTCTCTTTTATTAGCGGATGAGACCCTTTACTAGATGGTACCGGAGTGACGCGGCTCCGGTTCTTTAGGCGGTGACATATTGGGGTACTCTGGATCCGAGGCCCCAGTTCATTCTGCTTTCTCCATTCAGGAAGGGAATCCAGAATTTTTCTGCCGCAGCTCTGAATCGTCCGATTGCGCAGTAATTACAGCAGATTAATGAGCGATTCTTTTCTTGGCGGCTGATTGTCCGCGGCTCCTGTGACCTCATCCCGAAATCTCAGGTTAGAGCAGAAACCTGCGGCTCCAGTGCCGGGGATGATGGGGGTTGTGTTTTCTCGGTCCCATTGTTTTAATCAGAGCGACACATGTAAGGGCTGCGAGGTGAGGCAGAATTAGGCATTCCCGGCAGCGCGGCTGGTGGATGGCGGGTGCGGAGTTCATGGACATTTATTCCCCGCTCTGAACCCTCTCGAGTCTCTGTCTCACGCTTTGATCTTCTGGCTACCATTGCTGATGCAGATCCGAGTGAAAAATGTCATTTCCTCAACAAAAAAAAAACGCCATTTCAACTTCGAGAGGGAAAAACTAAATAAGTGACCCCCATAAATGTTATTGTTGAGCCAGCGATAACAGAAAAAAGAATCGCAGGGATCCAATCTCAGGTCTTTAAAAAAAAAAAAAGGGAAATCAAAAGCCGGGGGTTTGTGGAGCGGCTAATAAATATTTCAGCCCTCATTGAGGCACGCCGCTCGCTGTGTTTATTAAATCCGCCGTCTTTTAATTCATCGTATTCATTTTAATAGGTCAGGACTTGGCTGTGATTTAAATAGGCCGCAGAGGAAAGCGCCACGCGCAAACCTTGTAACAATCCGGATTATTATATTTAATTGGCCGGCGATGACTTGTTTGGACTCGGCGCTGCCACTTTTAGCTCCAGCTCGCTTGGCCCTTAAACCACCAAGGTTATGACCCCGGCAGTGAGAAGAATGGCGCGGAGAAGGAGGCCGGAGCTGATCAGCGCAATCCGACATGTTGCAAAGAGCAAGCAAGGAATGGGGGGGCAGCGCGGCCGGGAGCGAGCTGCAGGCGGTGCAGGGGCGATAGGGGGGATATTTAAAGAGCGCGATGAGCAATCATCAGTCCGAGCCTGGACCCAGAACCGCACTCCACGGAGATGAAGAGCCGGAGATTCCTCGCCCTCGTAGATAATGATGTTCACAACACATTTAATAATGCAGTTTCTTTGTATCAGATCGTTTCTTTTTTTTTTCCCGTCACATCAAGACGATAATGTCTGTTTGTGTTTAATTCAGTCTTCAGGGACCCGGGAGATTTGTGGCAGTAATTAGGCTAACCTGCTAATCTGTAGGGACCAGATAAAAAAGGTGATTTATGTCTGCGAGGAAATCGGTGGAAAAAACCCCCCACAAAACTTGAAGGTGAGACTCAGAAAAAGTTTTGATGTTGACCCCTTCGTTGCCGGAGCGCGGCCGCCATCGGGGTCGTCAAGGAAGAGATGAATATGATGATTGCATTGTGATGGGTGATAATTGGCCGGCGTAGACGGAAGCAGCGATGTGCGGTAATGAGAGCTTGTAGGACTTGTGTGTCCAGGAATAAGACGTTCTGCCCTCGCTCACAGGCTCGACTTCTGCGCATAAGAGGCGGCTGTAATGAGAGCGGAGCGAGGTTACTCGGCAGCTTCCCGCTAAAATAAGGAATTCACAGATAATAGGAATCCTGCCGTCGTCCCGTCTTTATCAAGCTGTTAGGAATCATATTAAGATGCTTTCTCCCAGATCTAGAGGATGACCAATATGGCTGTCGGTGGGGTTTGTGTCACCGCAGTGAAATGACCGAGAAATGGTTGAAGTGTATTAATGAGGTTGTCACATCTCAGACATCTACTGTGCGTCCGCAGCACCCAGCGGTGACCGTGCCGCACACATCTCTCCAATCAGTTGTGCTAAAGTTACGAACGCTCTGCCTTATTAATTTTCTCGTTCCCATGCAAATGAATGGAGAGCGATGCACATCTGTGGTTTCCGTGGTCAGAACTCCTGACCCTACAGCCAATCAGCGGCCTCAATGGTCGGGTTACTGGTGGTCGGTGATGAGGCCACTCAACAGCCTGGCAATAGGGCAGGAGCAACAAACAGCATCAAGGGTGACAATGCCATCCTATATCATTACCCCTATAGTTGTCCACTGTGAAATATAACTAATGCGTGGAGACCCCCTTTAATATCCTTTAGTAGAAGGAGCCATAATATTCTTGTTGGCGCAGGAATGCTGATCAGGACCTAGAAGCAACTTCAAATATTTTGCAACGGCCCATGAGGAGCAATCTCCACCTCTTTATAAGCAGGGGTGTGGTCAGCTGTAAAGTGGGAGTGGTCTGTCATCAATGGGCAGGCTAAGAGCAAAAGAGTAGAATAACCTCAAGTGCTTGGTTTCCATATGAAGAGGAAATCCCATAAAAACATAAGATGTGAATATAGAAGGGTGTGAAAGTAAGTAATAGAAAATGAGAACCAAGGGGGGACCCTGTGGATTGGGCACCATGTGTGATACATGCGGCCTGTGGATCGCGCACCGTGTGTGATACATGCGGCCTGTGGATTGGACACAGTGTGTGATACATTCCTGCCTGTGGATCGGGCACCGTGTGTGATACATGCTGCCTGTGGATCGGGCACCGTGTGTGATACATGCGGCCTGTGGATCGGGCACCGTGTGTGATACATGCGGCCTGTGGATCGGGCACCGTGTGTGATACATTCCTGCCTGTGGATCGGGCACCGTGTGTGATACATGCTGCCTGTGGATCGGGCACCATGTGTGATACATGCGGCCTGTGGATCGGGCACCGTGTGTGATACATGCTGCCTGTGGATCGGGCACCGTGTGTGATACATGCGGCCTGTGGATCGGGCACCGTGTGTGATACATGCTGTCTGTGGATCGAGTACCATGCGTGATGCATACGGCCTGTGGATCGGGCACCGTGTGTGATATATGCGGCCTGTGGATCGTGTACCATGTGTGATACATGTTGCCTGTGGATCGGGCACCGTGTGTGATACATGTTGCCTGTGGATCGGACACCGTGTGTGATACATGTTGCCTGTGGATCGGGCACCGTGTGTGATACATGCGGCCTGTGGATCGGGCACCGTGTGTGATACATGTATGTGGATCGGACACCGTGTGTGATACATGCTGCCTGTGGATCGGCACCGTGTGTGATACATGCTGCCTGTGGATCGGTCACCGTGTGTGATACATGCTGCCTGTGGATCGGGCACCGTGTGTGATACATGCTGCCTGTGGATCAGGCACCGTGTGTAATACATGCTGCCTGTGGATCGGGCACAGTGCGTGATACATGCGGCCTGTGGATCGGGCACCGTGTGTGATACATGCGGCCTGTGGATCGGTCACCGTGTGTGATACATGTCTGTGGATCGGGCACCGTGTGTGATACATGCTGCCTGTGGATCGGGCACCGTGTGTGATACATGCGGCCTGTGGATCGGGCACCGTGTGTGATACATGCGGCCTGTGGATCGGGCACCGTGTGTGATACATGCGGCCTGTGGATCGGGCACCGTGTGTGATATATGCGGCCTGTGGATCGAGTACCATGCGTGATACATGTGACCTGTGGATTCGACACAGTGCGTGGGTCGGGCAGCACATATCAGCTGTCAGGTTCCCTTTAAGTACTAAAGACACTTCTTGAAGGGGTAAATAATTGACACTGCAGTGTTCTGCCATTTTTTGCAGAGTTGGAGAAATCACTTTTATATTCATTTTGTTCAGATATTTGCTATAATAATATGATATAAAACAAGAACAATGTAAACAGCAAAAAGGTTGTAAATTTTGTTAATAAACCGGATTTATAATTGTGATAATGTGATAGAAGTGTGATCGAGCGTCCACGTACTGTCCAGGCTTATGGTCCTCAGTTACCGGTGGAGCGGAGGTCGGCGCAGATACAGATGAGACACGTCCACGTGATGTGGGGAGGGGGAATAATACATTATTTTGGAGGATTTCACATGTTTTAGATTAATGAGCAGAAAACTTAGAAAAGCAGAAGAAACATTACAGGTAGAAAGCTCATTATGGAGAATATTTAGTATCTGAGGAGGCATTAAACGTGCTGGGAGCGGGGCGTCCGCATTGTATCGGGCCGGATATGATAATGGGGGCATCGTGCATGCAGAGGTTTGGTGGTGGGAAGCAGATGGGAGAAGATGTGAATCGTAAGCCGTGTCTCCCCTGACAGGTCATCACTCTCATCCTCCGCTGTGGGTGTCAGAACCTCTTATCCAGCATTTATTTCAAGAGATGAGAAATGAGTGATCGCAAACAAGGCACCAAGTCACCCAGTCCTGGAGCCTCGCATGTCGCCCCCGCACCTTGTCGCCCCCGCACCTTGTCACCCCCATCTTATGGGATGGACATCGACAACATTGGGGCTTTCTTAGATCCTGTTGGGTTGACTACCGGAATGAGAAGTCTGGGCAGCGTTCCTCCATGTCCTGGTGAGGGGACAGACCCCCATACCCGTCACATTGGCTGCGGACCAGATGAAGTCACCATTTTTCATTACTTTATATATAGTTTGGGGGTCTTCATTACAAAGACACCAACAGGCATGAACAGTAGTAAGAGCAGGAAAGCTACATCACGGCAATTAACCCCTTAACTGAATTAGGAAACCATTACACGTGGTCTCCAGGGCTAAGACATCTATAATTAATGTAAAGGATGTCAACCCTGTGGGGGCCCCATATAAGTAGTTATGCCTGGGCCACACGAGATCCTATCTAGGGTCATGGGAAGCAGAGAGTAATGGTGACACCTTAGGCCATGTAATACACAGGAGAACCCACCTCCTCCATAGAACACGGCGTCCTGTAAAGCACACCGGCTTCTCGTGGGCGGGGGTCCGGTCCTCGGGGGTGCACCCTCTGGTGCAAATGTTACAAGTGGAGCAGTTGAGCTGATCTCCGCTGTGCACTTAACTCTTTTGGGGGCCAATGTCAATCTTTAGGAAATATCTTGTTGCCTTTTTGCTATCACACCTCTAAATAATAGCGTCCCCCATATCCAGGACCCTGACATGCAGCAACGTGGCTGCTATGGTGCAAGGATGACAGAGCGCCATCCCCATGGCGGGGCAGATGCTCAGGAACCAGTTCTTTCTCTCTGCTCACAGAGGGCACAGAATGGACCCCCGACGACCAAAAGGGCAACTCAGACATAATATGATGGGGGCTACAAACCCTGCTTATGGGGGAGGCTTATTAACCCTTGGCAGTGGGTAGGAGTATTGGTGCAGATTAGTTTTTGGTTGAGAGCAACTGTTTGTTTTTTTTTAAATCTTGGGCAACCAATATAAAGAGGACCCCTCACCCACCATAAATATGTATTTGTTTTCTCCTGAATCTGACCTTTTACCTTTGGTTCTGCTCCTCTCTGCTCCAGAGATACAGACCCATTTTACTTACATAGATATCTAGTGTTGTTAGCCAAGTGGGCGTGGTCCTGAAGAAGATGCCAACAGAGGAAAAATAAGGACCATGCCCATTTGGATAACAAGACCAGATTTTTTACAGGCGAGAGGAGGCCATATCTCAGGAATGGAGAGGACAGGGAGCGAGACAATGTCAGGCGAACAGCGGCATTTACACCAGGTAAAACATTCCATATTGATGGCGAGCGACAGCTCCTTTTCTCAGGGTGAGCTCGGCCCCGGCACCTCATACAAGCAACCAGGTAAAGTGCAATCACCTAGAGGTCCGATATTAATGTCGGGGCTGAGCGCCGCTCTGGACTTGACATTTGCATTTGCAGCACAAGGATAATAAGGATAGTATTTAAGGCCCGGTGCACCAGTAACCTTTCCCCGTGCGCCATCTCTTAGAGCAGAGCAGTAGGTGCCAGGTGGCATCCGCCCCAGACTGACGATTCCTCGGATGAGCAGCTTCTAATTAGAGCCAGGACAGATGGTGCGGTGCAGACCTTAATTGGGGGGAGGTCACCGCGCGGCGTCATTGTGCGCACCCAGAAGATGCCTCCACGCGGACTAAACTTCGTGTCCCCTCACTGCCAACTCCAAGAAACTTCTCATTCGCTTCCAAAAATATTTTTCCTTTCTTTGCTGTGCAAAAACTAAGAAGGAGTTATACTTCCAGACTGGAATGCTGGGGGCGCAGGAGCGAGGAAATGTGCTAAACCTGAGCGGATCCCTGGAAATTGTGATAGTATGGGGGATAAAACCATCCATGGGGGGCAATGTGGAATACAACGGGCTAGAAAGAACAACATAACACTCTGGGGCCTCAAAGCAAAATCTATGTCAGGGATCCCTATTATGTGTCACAATAAATCTCCGTCTCATACCGCTTATCTGTCCTAGATCCACCATCACAGTCACAATTTGGGGAGCAAATCTTCTCCTACCTTCAGCCTAGGAGAGTATTCATATTAGAGAGGTTCCCAGCACAGTGAATGGCCTTATCATGGCTGCTGGGCACACATGAATTGGCCAATGTATACGCTAAGTATTCTCACTTTTTCCTATTTTCTAGAGCAGTAATGCAATTCATATTCAATATTTTCATGTCTTCTGTTTAGAAGTGACTTTCAGTCTTCTGTTACTTGTATAGTATTTGGGGAGCAGTCCGGTGGGGTCATGGGTATGTCCTCAGAACACAGCTACAGTTGGGTGTAATAGTGAAGCAGGGAGGTGACAGATCGTATAGTCACCATTACCACCAGGTAAAGCCTGAAGGAAATATGAGGACCTTCAAGTCATGTGACCTAAGAATGACGCATGTCATCAACTACTTGAAAGATTTTCATGCTCTACCTAGACTGTCAGCGAAGACCCAAAACACAGGAGCAGCGAGAATGGATGTGACAGGCAACTGTGATACTTGTAGGAGATGGAGGTGGAGCATCATACTGTATGTGTGGATGTACTGTAGGGGCTTCATACTGTGTGGGGAATGTACTGTAGGGACATCATACTGTATGTGGTGGAATGTACTGTAGGGGACATCATACTGTATGTGGGGGAATGTACTGTAGGGACATCATACTG
Organism: Ranitomeya variabilis; assembly: GCF_051348905.1. Lineage (NCBI taxonomy): Eukaryota > Metazoa > Chordata > Amphibia > Anura > Dendrobatidae > Ranitomeya > Ranitomeya variabilis. The sequence continues at coordinate 13,775,611 of NC_135235.1, forward strand.
TGTGGGGGGAATGTACTGTAGGGACATCATCCTTTGTGGTGGGAAATGTACTGTAGGGACCTCATACTGTGTGTTTGGGGGGAATGTACTGTAGGGACATCATACTGTATGTGGGGGAATGTACAGTAGGGACATCATACTGTATGTGGGGGAATGTACTGTAGGGACATCATACTGTATGTGGTGGAATGTACTGTAGGGACATCATACTGTATGTGGTGGAATGTACTGTAGGGACATCATACTGTATGTGGGGGAATGTACCGTAGGGACATCATACTGTATGTGGGGGAATGTACTGCAGGGACATCATACTGTGTGTGGGGGAATGTTCTGTAGGGACATCATACTGTATGTGGGGGAATGTACTGTAGGGACATCATACTGTGTGGGGGAAATGTACTGTAGGGACCATACTGTATGTGGGGGAATGTACTGCAGGGACATCATACTGTGTGTGGGGGAATGTTCTGTAGGGACATCATACTGTGTGTGGTGGAATGTACTGTAGGGGACATCATACTGTGTGTGGGGGAAATGTACTGTAGGGGACATCATACTGTGTGTGGGGGAAATGTACTGTAGGGGACATCATACTGTGTGTGGGGGAAATGTACTGTAGGGGACATCATACTGTGTGGGGAAATGTACTGTAGGGACATCATACTGTGTGGGGAAATGTACTGTAGGGACATCATATGTGTGTGGTGGAATGTACTGTAGGGATATCATACTGTGTGTGGGGGAAATGTACTGTAGGGGACATCATACTGTGTGGGGGGGAAATGTACTGTAGGGGACATCATACTGTGTGGGGAAATGTACTGTAGGGACATCATACTGTGTGTGGGGGGAATGTACTGTAGGGACATCATACTGTGTGTGAGAGAATGTTCTGTAGGGATATCATACTGTGTGGGGGAATGTACTGTAGGGACATCATACTGTGTGGGGGAATGTACTGTAGGGACATCATACTGTGTGGGGGAATGTACTGTAGGAACATCATACTGTGTGTGTGGAATGTACTGTAGGGACATCATACTGTATGTGGGGAAATGTACTGTAGGGACATCATACTGTGTGTGAGAGAATGTTCTGTAGGGATATCATACTGTGTGGGGGAATGTACTGTAGGGACATCATACTGTATGTGGGGGAATGTACTGTAGGGACATCATACTGTGTGGGGGAATGTACTGTAGGAACATCATACTGTGTGTGTGTAATGTATTGTAGGGACATCATACTGTATGTGGGGAAATGTACTGTAGGGACATCATACTGTGTGTGAGAGAATGTTCTGTAGGGATATCATACTGTGTGGGGGAATGTACTGTAGGGACATCATACTGTGTGGGGGAATGTACTGTAGGGACATCATACTGTGTGGGGGAATGTACCGTAGGGACATAATACTGTATGTGGGGGAATGTACTGTTGGGACATCATACTGTATGTGGGGGAATGTACTGTAGGGACGTCATACTGTGTGTGCGGGAATGTACTGTAGGGATATCTTACTGTGTGGGGGGGAATGCACTGTAGGGACGTTATACTGTGTGGAGGGAATGTACTGTAGGGATATCTTACTGTGTGGGGGCAATGTTCTGTAGGGACATCATACTGTATGTGTGAATGTCCTGTAGGGGCATCATACTGTGTGTGTGGGGGAATGTACTGTAGGGACATCATACTGTGTGGGGGAATGTACTGTAGAAGCATCATACTGTGTGAGGGGGAATGTACTGTAGGGGCATCATACTGTGTAGGGGAATGTACTGTAGGGACATCATACTAAGTGGGGGGAATGTACTGTAGGGATATCATCCTTTGTGGGGGAATGTACTGTAGGGACATCATACTGTGTGGGGGAATGTACTGTAGGGACATCATACTGTGTGGGGGAATGTACTGTAGGGACATCATACTGTATGTGGGGGAATGTACTGTAGGGACATCATATTGTATGTGGTGGAATGTACTGTAGGGACATCATACTGTGTGTATTGTACTTTAGGGAAATCTTACTGTGTGTGGGGGAATGTACTGTAGGGGACATCATACTGTGTGTGGGGGAAATGTACTGTAGGGGACATCATACTGTGTGGGGAAATGTACTGTAGGGACATCATACTGTGTGGGGAAATGTACTGTAGGGACATCATATGTGTGTGGTGGAATGTACTGTAGGGATATCATACTGTGTGTGGGGGAAATGTACTGTAGGGGACATCATACTGTGTGGGGGGGAAATGTACTGTAGGGGACATCATACTGTGTGGGGAAATGTACTGTAGGGACATCATACTGTGTGTGGGGGGAATGTACTGTAGGGACATCATACTGTGTGTGAGAGAATGTTCTGTAGGGATATCATACTGTGTGGGGGAATGTACTGTAGGGACATCATACTGTGTGGGGGAATGTACTGTAGGGACATCATACTATGTGGGGGAATGTACTGTAGGAACATCATACTGTGTGTGTGGAATGTACTGTAGGGACATCATACTGTATGTGGGGAAATGTACTGTAGGGACATCATACTGTGTGTGAGAGAATGTTCTGTAGGGATATCATACTGTGTGGGGGAATGTACTGTAGGGACATCATACTGTATGTGGGGGAATGTACTGTAGGGACATCATACTGTGTGGGGGAATGTACTGTAGGAACATCATACTGTGTGTGTGTAATGTACTGTAGGGACATCATACTGTATGTGGGGAAATGTACTGTAGGGACATCATACTGTGTGTGAGAGAATGTTCTGTAGGGATATCATACTGTGTGGGGGAATGTACTGTAGGGACATCATACTGTGTGGGGGAATGTACTGTAGGGACATCATACTGTGTGGGGGAATGTACCGTAGGGACATAATACTGTATGTGGGGGAATGTACTGTTGGGACATCATACTGTATGTGGGGGAATGTACTGTAGGGACGTCATACTGTGTGTGCGGGAATGTACTGTAGGGATATCTTACTGTGTGGGGGGGAATGCACTGTAGGGACGTTATACTGTGTGGAGGGAATGTACTGTAGGGATATTTTACTGTGTGGGGGCAATGTTCTGTAGGGACATCATACTGTATGTGTGAATGTCCTGTAGGGGCATCATACTGTGTGTGTGGGGGAATGTACTGTAGGGACATCATACTGTGTGGGGGAATGTACTGTAGAAGCATCATACTGTGTGAGGGGGAATGTACTGTAGGGGCATCATACTGTGTAGGGGAATGTACTGTAGGGACATCATACTAAGTGGGGGGAATGTACTGTAGGGATATCATCCTGTGTGGGGGAATGTACTGTAGGGACATCATACTGTGTGGGGGAATGTACTGTAGGGACATCATACTGTGTGGGGGAATGTACTGTAGGGACATCATACTGTATGTGGGGGAATGTACTGTAGGGACATCATATTGTATGTGGTGGAATGTACTGTAGGGACATCATACTGTGTGTATTGTACTTTAGGGAAATCTTACTGTGTGTGGGGGAATGTACTGTAGGGACATCATACTGTGTGTGGGGGAATGTACTGTAGGGACATCATGCTGTGTGGGGGAATGTACTGTAGGGACATCATACTGTATGTGGGGGAATGTACTGTAGGGACATCATACTGTGTGTGGGGGAATGTACTGTAGGGACATCATACTGTGTGTGGGGAAATGTACTGTAGGGATATCTTACTGTGTGGGGGGAATGTACTGTAGGGCATCATACTGTGTGGGGGCAATGTTCTGTAGGGACATCATACTGTATGTGTGGATGTACTGTAGGGGCATCATACTGTGTGTGTGGGGAAAAGTACTGTAGGGGACATCATACTGTGTGGGGGAATGTACTGTAGGGATATCATACTGTGTGGGGGAATGTACTGTAGGGACATCATACTGTATGTGGGGGAATGTACTGTAGGGACATCATACTGTGTGTGGGGGAATGTACTGTAGGGACATCATACTGTGTGTGGGGGAATGTACTGTAGGGACATCATACTGTATGTGGGGGAATGTACTGTAGGGACATCATACTGTATGTGGGGGAATGTACTGTAGGGACGTCATACTGTATGTGGTGGAATGTACTGTAGGGGCATCATACTGTATGTGGTGGAATGTACTGTAGGGATATCATACTGTGTGTGGGGGAAATTTACTGTATGGGACATCATACTGTGTGGGGGGGAAATGTACTGTAGGGGACCTCATACTGTGTGGGGAAATGTACTGTAGGGACATCATACTGTGTGTGGGGGAATGTACTTTAGGGATATCTTACTGTGTGGGGGGAATGTACTGTACGGATATTTTACTGTGTGTGGGGGGAATGTACTGTAGGGACATCATACTGTGTGAGAGAATGTTCTGTAGGGATATCATACTGTGTGGGGGAATGTACTGTAGGGACATCATACTGTGTGGGGGAATGTACTGTAGGGACATCATACTGTGTGGGGGAATGTACTGTAGGGACATCATACTGTGTGTGTGGAATGTACTGTAGGGACATCATACTGTATGTGGGGAAATGTACTGTAGGGACATCATACTGTGTGTGAGAGAATGTTCTGTAGGGATATCATACTGTGTGGGGGAATGTACTGTAGGGATATCATACTGTGTGGGGGAATGTACCGTAGGGACATAATACTGTGTGTGGGAATGTACTGTAGGGACATCATACTGTATGTGGGGGAATGTACTGTAGGGACATCATACTGTGTAGGGGAATGTACTGTAGGGACATCATACTGTGTGGAGGGAATGTACTGTAGGGACATCATACTGTGTGAGGGGAATGTACTGTAGGGGCTTCATACTGTGTGGAGGGAATGTACTGTAGGGGCATCATACTGTGTGGGGGGATAAACTGTAAGGTCATCATACTGTGTGGGGGGATGTACTGTAGGGACATCATACTGTGTGGGGGGAATGTACTGTAGGGGCGTCATACTGTGTGTGCGGGAATGTACTGTAGGGATATCTTACTGTGTGGGGGGGAATGCACTGTAGGGACGTTATACTGTGTGGAGGGAATGTACTGTAGGGATATCTTACTGTGTGGGGGCAATGTTCTGTAGGGACATCATACTGTATGTGTGAATGTCCTGTAGTGACATCATACTGTGTGGGGGAATGTACTGTAGAAGCATCATACTGTGTGAGGGGGAATGTACTGTAGGGGCATCATACTGTGTAGGGGAATGTACTGTAGGGACATCATACTAAGTGGGGGGAATGTACTGTAGGGATATCATCCTGTGTGGGGGAATGTACTGTAGGGACATCATACTGTGTGGGGGAATGTACTGTAGGGACATCATACTGTGTGGGGGAATGTACTGTAGGGACATCATACTGTATGTGGGGGAATGTACTGTAGGGACATCATATTGTATGTGGTGGAATGTACTGTAGGGACATCATACTGTGTGTATTGTACTTTAGGGAAATCTTACTGTGTGTGGGGGAATGTACTGTAGGGACATCATACTGTGTGTGGGGGAATGTACTGTAGGGACATCATGCTGTGTGGGGGAATGTACTGTAGGGACATCATACTGTATGTGGGGGAATGTACTGTAGGGACATCATACTGTGTGCGGGGGAATGTACTGTAGGGACATCATACTGTGTGTGGGGAAATGTACTGTAGGGATATCTTACTGTGTGGGGGGAATGTACTGTAGGGCATCATACTGTGTGGGGGCAATGTTCTGTAGGGACATCATACTGTATGTGTGGATGTACTGTAGGGGCATCATACTGTGTGTGTGGGGAAAAGTACTGTAGGGGACATCATACTGTGTGGGGGAATGTACTGTAGGGATATCATACTGTGTGGGGGAATGTACTGTAGGGACATCATACTGTATGTGGGGGAATGTACTGTAGGGACATCATACTGTGTGTGGGGGAATGTACTGTAGGGACATCATACTGTGTGTGGGGGAATGTACTGTAGGGACATCATACTGTATGTGGGGGAATGTACTGTAGGGACATCATACTGTATGTGGGGGAATGTACTGTAGGGACGTCATACTGTATGTGGTGGAATGTACTGTAGGGGCATCATACTGTATGTGGTGGAATGTACTGTAGGGATATCATACTGTGTGTGGGGGAAATTTACTGTATGGGACATCATACTGTGTGGGGGGGAAATGTACTGTAGGGGACCTCATACTGTGTGGGGAAATGTACTGTAGGGACATCATACTGTGTGTGGGGGAATGTACTTTAGGGATATCTTACTGTGTGGGGGGAATGTACTGTACGGATATTTTACTGTGTGTGGGGGGAATGTACTGTAGGGACATCATACTGTGTGAGAGAATGTTCTGTAGGGATATCATACTGTGTGGGGGAATGTACTGTAGGGACATCATACTGTGTGGGGGAATGTACTGTAGGGACATCATACTGTGTGGGGGAATGTACTGTAGGGACATCATACTGTGTGTGTGGAATGTACTGTAGGGACATCATACTGTATGTGGGGAAATGTACTGTAGGGACATCATACTGTGTGTGAGAGAATGTTCTGTAGGGATATCATACTGTGTGGGGGAATGTACTGTAGGGATATCATACTGTGTGGGGGAATGTACCGTAGGGACATAATACTGTGTGTGGGAATGTACTGTAGGGACATCATACTGTATGTGGGGGAATGTACTGTAGGGACATCATACTGTGTAGGGGAATGTACTGTAGGGACATCATACTGTGTGGAGGGAATGTACTGTAGGGACATCATACTGTGTGAGGGGAATGTACTGTAGGGGCTTCATACTGTGTGGAGGGAATGTACTGTAGGGGCATCATACTGTGTGGGGGATAAACTGTAAGGTCATCATACTGTGTGGGGGGATGTACTGTAGGGACATCATACTGTGTGGGGGGAATGTACTGTAGGGGCTTCATACTGTGTGTGGGGATGAACTGTAGGGACGTCATACTGTGTGGGGGGAATGTACTGTAGGGGCTTCATACTGTGTGGGGGGATGTACTGTAGGGACGTCATACTGTGTGGGGAATGTACTGTAGGGACATCATACTGTATGTGGTGGAATGTACTGTAGGGACATAATACTGTGTGTGGGGGAATGTACTGTACTAGGGACATCATACTGTATGTGGGGGAATGTACTGTAGGGACATCATACTGTATGTGCGGGAATGTACTGTAGGGACATCATACTGTATGTGGGGGAACGTACTGTAGGGACATCATACTGTATGTGGGGGAATGTACTGTAGGGACATCATACTGTATGTGGGGGAATGTACCGTAGGGACATCATAGTGTATGTGGGGGAATGTACTGTAGGGACATCATACTGTGTGGGGGCAATGTTCTGTAGGGACATCATACTGTATGTGTGGATGTACTGTAGGGGCATCATACTGTGTGTGGGGGAAATGTACTGTAGGGGACATCATACTGTGTGGGGGAATGTACTGTAGGGATATCTTACTGTGTGTGGGGAAAGTACTGTAGGGATATCTTACTGTGTGGGGGGAATGTACTGTAGGGCATCATACTATGTGGGGGCAATGTTCTGTAGGGACATCATACTGTGTGGAGGGAATGTACTGTAGGGACATCATACTGTGTGGAGGGAATGTACTCTATGGGCTTCATACTGTGTGGGGGGATGTACCGCAGGGGCATCATACTGTGTGGGGGGATGTACTGTAGGAACATCATACTGTGTGTGTGGAATGTACTGTAGGGACATCATACTTTATATGGGGAAATGTACTGTAGGGGCATCATACTGTGTGTGGGGGAAATCTACTGTAGGGACGTCATACTGTGTGTGAGAGAATGTTCTGTAGGGATATCATCCTGTGTGGGGGAATGTACTGTAGGGACATCATACTGTGTGGGGGAATGTACTGTAGGGACATCATACTGTGTGGGGGAATGTACTGTAGGGACATCATACTGTATGTGGGGGAATGTACTGTAGGGACATCATACTGTGTGTGAGAGAATGTTCTGTAGGGATATCATCCTGTGTGGGGGAATGTACTGTAGGGACATCATACTGTGTGGGGGAATGTACTGTAGGGACATCATACTGTGTGGGGGAATGTACTGTAGGGGCTTCATACTGTGTGGGGGGATGTACTGTAGGGACGTCATACTGTGTGGGGAATGTACTGTAGGGACATCATACTGTATGTGGTGGAATGTACTGTAGGGACATAATACTGTGTGTGGGGGAATGTACTGTACTAGGGACATCATACTGTATGTGGGGGAATGTACTGTAGGGACATCATACTGTATGTGCGGGAATGTACTGTAGGGACATCATACTGTATGTGGGGGAACGTACTGTAGGGACATCATACTGTATGTGGGGGAATGTACTGTAGGGACATCATACTGTATGTGGGGGAATGTACCGTAGGGACATCATAGTGTATGTGGGGGAATGTACTGTAGGGACATCATACTGTGTGGGGGCAATGTTCTGTAGGGACATCATACTGTATGTGTGGATGTACTGTAGGGGCATCATACTGTGTGTGGGGGAAATGTACTGTAGGGGACATCATACTGTGTGGGGGAATGTACTGTAGGGATATCTTACTGTGTGTGGGGAAAGTACTGTAGGGCATCATACTATGTGGGGGCAATGTTCTGTAGGGACATCATACTGTGTGGAGGGAATGTACTGTAGGGACATCATACTGTGTGGAGGGAATGTACTCTATGGGCTTCATACTGTGTGGGGGGATGTACCGTAGGGGCATCATACTGTGTGGGGGGATGTACTGTAGGAACATCATACTGTGTGTGTGGAATGTACTGTAGGGACATCATACTTTATATGGGGAAATGTACTGTAGGGGCATCATACTGTGTGTGGGGGAAATCTACTGTAGGGACGTCATACTGTGTGTGAGAGAATGTTCTGTAGGGATATCATCCTGTGTGGGGGAATGTACTGTAGGGACATCATACTGTGTGGGGGAATGTACTGTAGGGACATCATACTGTGTGGGGGAATGTACTGTAGGGACATCATACTGTATGTGGGGGAATGTACTGTAGGGACATCATACTGTGTGTGAGAGAATGTTCTGTAGGGATATCATCCTGTGTGGGGGAATGTACTGTAGGGACATCATACTGTGTGGGGGAATGTACTGTAGGGACATCATACTGTGTGGGGGAATGTACTGTAGGGACATCATACTGTATGTGGTGGAATGTACTGTAGGGACATCATACTGTGTGTGGGGGAATGTACTTTAGGGATATCTTACTGTGTGTGGGGGGGAAATGTGCTGTAGGGCATCATACTGTGTGTGGGCAATGTTCTGTAGGGACATCATACTGTGTGTGGGGGAATGTACTTTAGGGATATCTTAAGGCCCCGTCTCACTTAGCGACGCTAAAGCGATCCTGACAACGATACGACCTGTCAGGGATCTTTGCTGCGTCGCTATGTGGTCGCTGGTGAGATGTCAAACAGTGAGATCTTACCAACGATCGCTGCTGCGATCTCACTGCTTGACATCTCACCAGCGACCTGTAGCGACCTGTACAACGATGTCACATGGGAACTATTATGACGATTCAGTGTCTGAGTCGTCAACGAGGTCGTTGGTAAGGTGTCAAACACAGCGATGTGTGCTACCCAGCGGGACCTCAACGATCAAAAAAAGGTCCAGGCCATTCCGACACGACCAGCGATCTCACAGCAGGGGCCTGGTCGCTGCTACGTGTCACACATAGCGAGATCGCTACTGAGGTCGCTGTTGCGTCACAAAACTTGTGGCTCAGCAGCGATCTCGCTTAGTGAGACGGGGGCTTTACTGTGTGTGGGGGAATGTACTGTAGGGATATCTTACTGTGTGGGGAGGAATGTACTGTAGGGGCATCATACTGTGTGTGGGGGGAAATGTACTGTAGGGGACATCATACTGTGTGGGGGAATGTACTGTAGGGACATCATACTGTGTGGGGGAATGTACTGTAGAAGCATCATTCTGTGTGTGGGGGAATGTACTGTAGGGACATAATACTGTGTAGGGGAATTTACTGTAGGGACATCATACTGTGTGGAGGGAATGTACTATAGGGACATCATACTGTGTGGGGGGAATGTACTGTAGGGATATCTTACTGTGTGGGGGGGAATGTACTGTAGGGCATCATACTGTGTGGGGGCAATGTTCTGTAGGGACATAATACTGTATGTGTGGATGTACTGTAGGGGCATCATACTGTGTGTGGGGGGGAAATGTACTGTAGGGGACATCATACTGTGTGGGGGAATGTACTGTAGGGACATCATACTGTGTTTGGGGGAATGTACTGTAGGGATATCTTACTGTGTGGGGGGGAATGTACTGTAGGGATATCTTACTGTGTGGGGGGAGTGTACTGTAGGGCATCATACTGTGTGGGGGCAATGTTCTGTAGGGACATCATACTGTGTGGAGGGAATGTACTGTAGGGACATCATACTGTGTGGGGGGAATGTACTCTAGGAGCTTCATACTGTGTGGGGGGATGTACTGTAGGGGCATCATACTGTGTGGGGGATGTACTGTAGGAACATCATACTGTGTGTGTGGAATGTATTGTAGGGACATCATACTGTATGTGGGGAAATGTACTGTAGGGGCATCATACTGTGTGGGGGGAATCTACTGTAGGGACATCATACTGTTTGTGAGAGAATGTTCTGTAGGGATATCATACTGTGTGGGGGAATGTACTGTAGGGACATCATACTGTGTGGGGGAACGTACTGTAGGGACATCATACTGTGTGGGGGAACGTACTGTAGGGACATCATACTGTGTGGGGGAACGTACTGTAGGGACATCATACTGTGTGGGGGAATGTACTGTAGGGACATCATACTGTGTGGGGGAATGTACTGTAGGGACATCATACTGTATGTGGGGGAATGTACTGTAGAAGCATCATACTGTGTGTGGGGGAATGTACTGTAGGGACATCATACTGTGTAGGGGAATGTACTGTAGGGATGTCATACTGTGTGGAGGGAATGTACTGTAGGGACATCATACTGTGTGGAGGGAATGTACTGTAGGGACATCATACTGTATGTGGTGGAATGTACTGTAGGGACATAATACTGTGTGGGGGAATGTACTGTAGGGACATCATACTGTGTGGAGGGAATGTACTGTAGGGACATCATACTGTATGTGGTGGAATGTACTGTAGGGACATAATACTGTGTGTGGGGGAATGTACTGTAGGGACATCATACTGTATGTGGGGGAATGTACTGTAGGGACATCATACTGTATGTGGAGGAATGTACTGTAGGGACATCATACTGTATGTGGGGGAATGTACTGTAGGGACATCATACTGTATGTGGGGGAATGTACTGTAGGGACATCATACTGTATGTGGGGGAATGTACCGTAGGGACATCATACTGTATGTGGGGGAATGTACTGTAGGGACATCATACTGTGTGGGGGAATGTACTGTAGGGACATCATACTGTGTGTGGGGGAATGTACTGAAAGGATATCTTACTGTGTGGGGAAAGTACTGTAGGGATATCTTACTGTGTGGGGGGAATGTACTGTAGAGCATCATACTATGTGGGGGCAATGTTCTGTAGGGACATCATACTGTGTGGAGGGAATGTACTGTAGGGACATCATACTGTGTGGGGGGAATGTACTCTATGGGCTTCATACTGTGTGGGGGGATGTACCGAAGGGGCATCATACTGTGTGGGGGGATGTACTGTAGGAACATCATACTGTGTGTGTGGAATGTACTGTAGGGACATCATACTTTATATGGGGAAATGTACTGTAGGGGCATCATACTGTGTGTGGGGGAAATCTACTGTAGGGACATCATACTGTGTGTGAGAGAATGTTCTGTAGGGATATCATCCTGTGTGGGGGAATGTACTGTAGGGACATCATACTGTGTGGGGGAATGTACTGTAGGGACATCATACTGTGTGGGGGGAATGTACTGTAGGGACATCATACTGTATGTGGGGGAATGTACTGTAGGGACATCATACTGTATGTGGTGGAATGTACTGTAGGGACATCATACTGTGTGTGGGGGAATGTACTTTAGGGATATCTTACTTTGTGTGGGGGAATGTACTGTAGGGATATCTTACTGTGTGGGGGGGAAATGTGCTGTAGGGCATCATACTGTGTGGGGGCAATGTTCTGTAGGGACATCATACTGTGTGTGGGGGAATGTACTTTAGGGATATCTTACTGTGTGTGGGGGAATGTACTGTAGGGATATCTTACTGTGTGGGGGGGAATGTACTGTAGGGGCATCATACTGTGTGTGGGGGGAAATGTACTGTAGTGACATAATACTGTGTAGGGGAATTTACTGTAGGGACATCATACTGTGTGGAGGGAATGTACTGTAGGGACATCATACTGTGTGGGGGGAATGTACTGTAGGGATATCTTACTGTGTGGGGGGGAATGTCCTGTAGGGCATCATACTATGTGGGGGATGTACTGTAGGAACATCATACTGTGTGTGTGGAATGTATTGTAGGGACATCATACTGTATGTGGGGAAATGTACTGTAGGGGCATCATACTGTGTGGGGGAATCTACTGTAGGGACAACATACTGTGTGGGGGAACGTACTGTAGGGACATCATACTGTGTGGGGGAAATGTGCTGTAGGGCATCATACTGTGTGGGGGCAATGTTCTGTAGGGACATCATACTGTGTGTGGGGGAATGTACTTTAGGGATATCTTACTGTGTGTGGGGGAATGTACTGTAGGGATATCTTACTGTGTGGGGGGGAATGTACTGTAGGGGCATCATACTGTGTGTGGGGGGAAATGTACTGTAGTGACATAATACTGTGTAGGGGAATTTACTGTAGGGACATCATACTGTGTGGAGGGAATGTACTGTAGGGACATCATACTGTGTGGGGGGAATGTACTGTAGGGATATCTTACTGTGTGGGGGGGAATGTCCTGTAGGGCATCATACTATGTGGGGGATGTACTGTAGGAACATCATACTGTGTGTGTGGAATGTATTGTAGGGACATCATACTGTATGTGGGGAAATGTACTGTAGGGGCATCATACTGTGTGGGGGAATCTACTGTAGGGACAACATACTGTGTGGGGGAACGTACTGTAGGGACATCATACTGTGTGGGGGAATGTACTGTAGGGACATCATACTGTGTGGGGGAATGTACTGTAGGGACATCATACTGTGTAGGGGAATGTACTGTAGGGATGTCATACTGTGTGGAGGGAATGTACTGTAGGGACATCATACTGTGTGGAGGGAATGTACTGTAGGGATATCATACTGTGTGGGGGGAATGTACTGTAGCGGCTTCATACTGTGTGGGGGATAAACTGTAGGGACATAATACTGTGTAGGGGAATTTACTGTAGGGACATCATACTGTGTGGAGGGAATGTACTGTAGGGACATCATACTGTGTGGGGGGAATGTACTGTAGGGATATCTTACTGTGTGGGGGGGGGGATGTCCTGTAGGGCATCATACTGTGTGGGGGCAATGTTCTGTAGAGACATCATACTGTATGTGTGGATGTACTGTAGGGGCATCATACTGTGTGTGTGGGGGAAATGTACTGTAGGGGACATCATACTGTGTGGGGGAATGTACTGTAGGGACATCATACTGTGTGTGGGGGAACGTACTGTAGGGATATCTTACTGTGTGGGGGGGAATGTACTGTAGGGATATCTTACTGTGTGGGGGGAGTGTACTGTAGGGCATCATACTGTGTGGGGGCAATGTTCTGTAGGGACATCATACTGTGTGGAGGGAATGTACTGTAGGGACATCATACTGTGTGGGGGGAATGTACTCTAGGAGCTTCATACTGTGTGGGGGGATGTACTGTAGGGGCATCATACTATGTGGGGGATGTACTGTAGGAACATCATACTGTGTGTGTGGAATGTATTGTAGGGACATCATACTGTATGTGGGGAAATGTACTGTAGGGGCATCATACTGTGTGGGGGGAATCTACTGTAGGGACATCATACTGTGTGGGGGAATGTACTGTAGGGACATCATACTGTGTGGGGGAATGTACTGTAGGGACATCATACTGTGTGTGGGGGAATGTACTGTAGGGACATCATACTGTGTAGGGGAATGTACTGTAGGGATGTCATACTGTGTGGAGGGAATGTACTGTAGGGATATCATACTGTGTGGAGGGAATGTACTGTAGGGACATCATACTGTGTGGGGGGAATGTACTGTAGCGGCTTCATACTGTGTGGGGGATGAACTGTAGGGTCATCATACTGTGTGGGGGATGTACTGTAGGAACATCATACTGTGTGTGTGTGGAATGTATTGTAGGGACATCATACTGTATGTGGTGGAATGTACTGTAGGGGCATCAATCATACTGTGTGTGAGGGGAAATGTACTGTGGGGACATCACACTGTGGGTGTAGGGCTCTGTATGGGCCATGAAAGTGGTACTAATACTGTGTGGAAATGCTAATGGACCTCACTAGTAGGTTATTACTGTGTGAGCACATGAAAGGATTAGATACACAGCTCAGCAGACAGTATCACACAGGAGAGGATTAGATACACGGCTCAGCAGACAGTATCACACAGGATAGGATTAGATACACGGCTCAGCAGACAGTATCACACAGGAGAGGATTAGATACAAGTCAGCAGTCAATATCACACAGGATAGGATCAGATAAAGCAGCTCAGCAGACAGTATCACACAGGGCAGGATTAGATACACAGCCCAACAGACAGTATCACATAGGAGAGGATGAGATACACACCTCAGCAGTCAGTATCACACAGGAAAGGATTAGATACACAGCTCAGCAGTCAGTATCACACAGTTGAGGATTAGATACACGGCTCAGCAGACAGTATCACACACAGTATCACACAGGAGAGGATTAGATACACAGCTCAGCAGTCAGTATCACACAGGATAGGATTAGATACACAGCTCAGCAGTCAGTATCACACAGGATAGGATTAGATACACAGCTCAGCAGACAGTATCACGCAGGAGAGGATTAGATACACGGCTCAGCAGACAGTATCACACAGGATAGGATTAGATACACAGCTCAGCAGACAGTATCACACAGGAGAGGATTAGATACACAGCTCAGCGGACAGTATCACACAGGAGAGGATTAGATACACAGCTCAGCAGTCAGTATCACACAGGATAGGATTAGATACACAGCTCAGCAGACAGTATCACACAGGAGAGGATTAGATACTCAGCTCAGCAGACAGCGTCACACAGGAGAGGATTAGATACACGGCTCCTGGAGATGACATTGTTACAGCGGCTTTTGTAGCCTCCTCCTGACATTGATTGCTCTTGTTTTGTGGGTGACATGCTTTGTTATTACAGTGAAGCATCCTCTTGGTTTCGGGGTCTTTTCTCCCCTCGGCACCAGTTGATATTCGGCGCGGTTGCTGTGGGGGACGGGGCCGCACCATATGGGGGGGATCAATCTCCTGCGCTTGTTCTCACAATGCTTTTAAAACTTGAGGAAGCTCCAATTTTTCCTGCAGATCAAAGCGCTCGGCTCGCGGTGCGGCAATCATCTGCAATTTGAAAATTATTGAAACCTTTTAGGAAGTTGTATGTGGATTTGATGTGTGTTTTTTTATTTGATGTGCCTGTCTCTCATCTCCGTGTAGTGCCAGGACCGTTTACATCCATCTCTCCGGGTCTCCGGGTACCGCGCCGCCGTGACAGGCCTTACGTTACAATGGAGACGCCGCTCTTTGTTTGGCGAGCAATTAGCTGGGTCCTCCACTTGCAGGATAAAGCTCCCGACAAGAGTCTGTCTAGAAGAGCGCTGCTCTTGACAAACACAAAGGTTAAAGAAGACTTATGTACTAGTGAATACAGAAGGTGCATCTTAAAGGGGACATGACAGGCAATGACTGAGGCTGTGCTCATTAGTTATGGCTTTGGTGAAGGCGCCTAGCTTCCTCAGCAATGACATGGGATATATTAATATTTACACAGAATCAGAACCTCATGGGCCGGATCACACAGCGGGAATGTGAAATCTCTGCTCCGTCCTGACAACCAGTACGGTGGTGGAAGCTAAAACTGGGACAACTGCCCGAAAGTGCAAATGTGAGCGTCCATCAGTAGAAGCCATAAAGTAAAAGTGTTACGGCACCAACTCTGTGTCTGTGCACAAACCACGGCGTCTCAGTCCCCCACTGTGGTCTATGTCCACACCTCTCCATCTGTAATAGGAGAGACGTGTGGTGGTGATAAACCGCGCCATACTGGTTGCTATTAGTGGAGCGTAGGACACCAGTGTGACCAGAACCATAAGCTGCCCCATACACAGTGTTTAGGCGCCGGATGAGTGTTTTCAATATAGAGAAATCTGCTACTAGACCTCCCCATCCAGACTTCTCTGTCCCCCTCAGGACTCTTATGTCCTCTTCTATCTCCTCCAGACTCCTCTGTCCTTCTCCTTCAGATTCCTCTGGCTCCTCTCCCAGACAATTCTGCCCTCCTCCTCCACCTCCTCTGTCCCCTTCTAGCCTCCTCCATCTTCTACCATACTCCTGTCCTCTCCAAACTACTGTCTCCTCCCCAAGACTCCACCACACTACTCAGTCCTCCTCCAGACTCTTCCATCTCTTCTCCAGATACCCTATACTCTCCAAGCAACTCTCTTTTCCCCAAACTCCTCTGACCTCCTCCTCTCCACACTCCTGTTATCCTCCCTCTCCACAGTCCTCTGTCCTCTCCCTTCTCCATATTCCTCAGTCCTCCTCCTTCTCCACACTCCTCTGTCCTCCTCCCTCCAAGACTCCCCTGTCCTCCTCCAAAATCGTCTGGCTCCACCAGAGTCCTCTGTCTTCCTTCAGGCACTGCTGTCCTTACCCTCCAGACTCCTTCCATACTTCTCTGTATTTCTCCTCCAAACTCCTCTATCCTTCTCCTCAGGACTACTGTCCTCCTACTCCATACTCCTCTGTCCACTACAAACTACTGTTTCCTCCCCAAGACTCCCCCACTCAGTCCTCCTCCTCCAGACTCTATAGTCCTCCTCCTGACTCCTCTACAGTGGGGAAAAAAAGTATTTAGTCAGCCACCAATTGTGCAAGTTCTCCAACTTACAAAGATGAGAGCGGCCTGTAATTGACATCATAGGTAGATCACAACTATGAGAGTCAACATGAGAAAAAAAAATCCAGAAAATCACCTTGTCTGATTTGGAAGATTTATTTTGCAAATTATGGTGGAAAATAAGTATTTGGTCACCTAAAAACATGGAAGATTTCTGGCTCTCACAGACCTGTAGCTTCTTCTTTAAGAGGCTCCTCTGTCCTCCACTCATTACCTGTAGTAATGGCACCTGTTTGAACTTGTTATCAGTATAAAAGACTCCTGTGCACACCCTCAAACAGTCTGACTCCAAACTCCACTATGGTGAAGACCAAAGAGCTGTCGAAGGACACCAGAAACAAAAGTGCAGCCCTGCACCAGGCTGGGAAGACTGAATCTGCAATAGGCAAGCAGCTTGGTGTGATGAAATCAACTCTGGGAGGAATAATAAGAAAATGGAAGACATACAAGACCACTGATAATCTCCCTCGATCTGGGGCTCCACGGAAAATCTCATCCCGTGGGGTCAAAATGATCACAAGAACGGCGAGCAAAAATCCCAGAACCTCACGGGGGGACCTAGTGAATGACCTACATAGAGCTGGGACCACCGTAACAAAGGCTACCATCAGTAACACACTACGCCGCCAGGGACTCAGATCCTGCAGCGCCAGACGTGTCCCCCTGCTTAAGCCAGTACATGTCCGGGCCTGTCTGAAGTTTGCTAGAGAGCATTTGGATTATCCAGAAGAGTATTGGGAGAATGTCATTTGGTCTGATGAAACCAAAGTAGAACTGTTTGGTAGAAGAAAAACTCATCGAGTTTGGAGGAGACAGAATGCTGAGTTGCATCCAAAGAACACCATACCTACTGTGAAGAATGGGGGTGGCAACATCATGCTTTGGGGCTGTTTCTCTGCAAAGGGAGGGACCAGGTACATGAAAGAATGAATGGGGCCATGTATCTTGAGATTTTGAGTGCAAACCTCCTTCCATCAGCAAGGGCATTGAAGATGAAACGTGGATGGGTTTTTGAGCATGATATTGATCCCAAGCACATCGCCAGGGCAACGAAGGAGTGGCTTCATAAGGAGCATATGAAGGTCCTGGAGTGGCCTAGCCAGTCTCCAGATCTCAACCCTATAGAAAACCTTTGGAGTTGAAGTCCGTGTTACCCAGCGACGGGCCCAAAATATCACTGCTCTAGAGGAGATCTGCATGGAGGAATGGGCCAACATACCACCAACAGTGTGTGCCAACCTTGTGAAGACTTACAGAAAACGTCTGACCTCTGTCATTGCCAACAAAGGATAGATAACAAAATATTGAGATGAACTTTTGTTAATGACCAAATACTTATTTTCCACCATAATTTGCTAAATAAATCTTCCCAAATCAGACAAGGTGATTTTCTGGATTTGTTTTCTCATTGTGACTCTCATAGTTGTGGTCGACCTATGATGTCAATTACAGGCCTCTCTCATCTTTATAAGAGGGAGAACTTGCACAATTGGTGGATGACTAAATACTTTTTTTCCTCACTGTATATCTTCTTCCAGACTCTTCTGTCCTCTACAGACACCTCCATCACTTCTCCAGATTCCATTGTCCTCTCCAGATTACTCTATCTCCTACCCAAACTTCTCTGTCCTCTGCAGACTCCTGTCTCTCCTCCAGACTCCTTTGTCTTCCTACAGGCTCTGCTATCTTTCTATTCAAGACTCCTTTTCTCCACATCCTCCCTATTGATTATGTTGTACTTCTCTTCCTCCTCTAGACTCCTCTGTACTTTTCCTCCAGATTTGTCTTCCTCCTACATATCGCTCTGTCTCCTTTTGCAGACCTTTGTCCTCCTCCCGCTCCAGACTCCTCAGTCCTCTTCTAAAATCCTCTGTCTTCACCAGACTCATTTGTCGTCCTCCAGATTCCCGTTTCTCTTCTGGACTTCTCTGTACTCCTCCAGGCTCCGCATTCTTTCTCTTCCAGGCCCTCCTGTTCTCATCCTTGCTCCAGACTCTGCTGTCCACCTCCTCCAAACTCCTCTGTCCTCCAAGACCTCTCTGTCTTCATCCTAAATACTTCTCTGTTCTCTTCCAGACTCATCTGTCCTCCTCCAGGCTCTACTATCTTTCTCTTCCAGTCTCATCTGCCCACATCCTCTCCATATTCTGCTGCTAATGTTCTCCAGATTCTGCTGCCCATCTCATCTAGACTCCTCTGTGCTCCTCCTCTGGCTCCGCCATCATTCTCCCTCTAAACTCCTTAGCCTTCTCCAGCCTTGTCTACCCTTCTCCATACTCCAGTCTCTCCTCCAGGCTCTGCTATTTTCCTCACCCAGATGCCTTTGTCCCCTCCTCCAGATTCAACTGTCCTCCTTCTCCAGACTCCCCTGCACTTCTCCACCAGACTCCCCTGTCCTTCTCCTCCAGACTCCACTGCCCTTCTCTTCCAGACTCCCCTGTCCTTCTCCTCCAGACTCCTTTGTCCTTCTCATTGAGACTACTCTGTCCTACC
The DNA here is from genome assembly GCF_051348905.1 of Ranitomeya variabilis. Taxonomy (NCBI): domain Eukaryota; kingdom Metazoa; phylum Chordata; class Amphibia; order Anura; family Dendrobatidae; genus Ranitomeya; species Ranitomeya variabilis. The sequence goes on from NC_135235.1 coordinate 13,795,323, forward strand.
ACTCCAGATTCCACTTTCCTCCTCCTCTTCCAGACTCCACTATCCTGTCCAAACTCCCATGGGTCTTCTCTCCAGATTCCCCTGTACTCCTCCCTCAACTCCTCTGTCCATTTCCTCCCTCAAGTCCTTTTTGTCCTCTGTTCTCCTTCCCCCTCACACACTCCTATGTTCTCCTCTAGATCACTCTGTGCTCCTCCTCCAGACTCCTCTATTCTGCCCCCTCTCCAGACTCCGCTGTTGTTCTCCTCCTCCTCCAGACACCTCTATTCTGCTCCCTCTGCCAACTCCGCTGTTGTTCCCCTCCTCCTCCAGACTCCTCTATTCTGCTCCCTCTCCAGACTCCGCTGTTGTTCTCCTCCTCCAGACTCCTCTATTCTGCTCCCTCTCCAGACTCCGCTGTTGTTCTCCTCCTCCTCCAGACTCCTCTATTCTGCTCCCTCTCCAGACTCTGCTGTTGTTCCCCTCCTCTTCCAGACACCTCTATTCTGCTCCCTCTCCAGACTCCGCTGTTGTTCCCCTCCTCCTCCAGACTCCTCTATTCTGCTCCCTCTCCAGACTCCGCTGTTGTTCCCCTCCTCCTCCAGACTCCTCTATTCTGCTCCTCCTCCTCCAGACTCCTCTATTCTGCTCCCTCTCCAGACTCCTCTGTTATTCTCCTCCTCCTCCAGACACCTCTATTCTGCTCCCTCTCCAGACTCCGCTGTTGTTCCCCTCCTCCTCCAGACTCCTCTATTCTGCTCCCTCTCCAGACTCCACTGTTGTTCTCCTCCTCCAGACACCTCTATTCTGCTCCCTCTCCAGACTCCGCTGTTGTTCTCCTCCTCCTCCAGACTCCTCTATTCTGCTCCCTCTCCAGACTCCGCTGTTGTTCTCCTCCTCCTCCAGACACCTCTATTCTGCTCCCTCTCCAGACTCCGTTGTTCTCCTCCTCCAGACTCTATTCTGCTCCCTCTCCAGACTCCGCTGTTGTTCCCCTCCTCCTCCAGACTCCTCTATTCTGCTCCCTCTCCAGACTCCGCTGTTGTTCCCCTCCTCCAGACTCCTCTATTCTCCCTCTCCAGACTCCGCTGTTGTTCTCCTCCTCCTCCAGACACCTCTATTCTGCTCCCTCTCCAGACTCCGCTGTTCTCCTCCTCCAGACTCCTCTATTCTGCTCCCTCTCCAGACTCCGCTGTTGTTCCCCTCCTCTGTTGTGAACTGTGTTTCTGGGCTCCCTCTGGTGGTCACTAACGGTATTGTGTTAGGTATGTCTTGTTGCAGGCCTGAGCTCCAGCTGTGTCGTTAAGCAGCGGGTGTTTCCTATTTGAGTCTCCTCTGGACTCAGTCTCTTGCCTGGCATCGTTGTATCCAGACCTATTTGGTCTCCTCCGGATTCCTTTCAGTCTGCCTCATGCAAGAAAAGCTAAGTTTGTTTTGTACAATTTGGATCGTTTGCATTATTCAGTGTTTTTGTCCAGCTTGCTTTACATTTGATTTTTGACTCGCTGGAAGCTCTAGGGGGCTGATATTCTCCCTCCACACCGTCAGTCGGTGTGGGGGTTCTTGAATGTTCAGCGTGGATGTTTTGTAGGGTTTTCTGCTAACCGCATAGTCCACTATCTATTTCCTGCTATTTAGACTATTGGGCCTCACTTTGCTGAATCTAGTTCATCTCTACGTTTGTGTTTTCCTCTTGCCTCATCGTTGTTATTTGTTGGGGGCTTTCTATATCTTTGGGGTTCAATTTCTCTGGAGGCAAGCGAGGTCTTATTTTTTCCCTCTAGGGGTAGTCAGTTCTCCGGCTGGCTCGAGACGTCTAGAACCAACGTAGGCACGTTCACCGGCTACTTTTAGTTGTTTGTGTCAGGATCAGGTATGCGGTTAGCCCAGTTTCCACCTCCCTAGAGCAGTATTTATATTTTTGCTATCTTGCCGGAATATCAGAGATCCTCTGCCATTGGGATCATAACAGAATGCCAGGCCAAAAGAAAATGTTTAATGCATCACAGAAGCGGGATTAAAAAGAAGTTCTGAGTTTTCTTTTTTTTTTTGCTGCAGTTTGCCTAGCTTCTTCCATCCCCTTTTTCTCTGAGTGGCTGAAACTCTGCTGCAGATATGAATGTCCAGACTTTGACTTCTAGTGTGGATCAGCTTGCTGCTAGGGTGCAAAGCATTCAGGATTTTGTTATCCATAGCCCTATGTCTGAACCAAAAATACCTATTCCTGAGCCGTTTTTTGGAGATAGATCTAAATTCCTGAATTTTAGGAATAATTGTAAATTGTTTCTGTCTCTGAAACCTCGTTCCTCTGGTGATTTCGCTCAGCAAGTTAAGATTGTTATTTCCTTCTTGCGCGGCGACCCTCAGGATTGGGCCTTCTCTCTGGTGCCAGGAGATCCTGCATTGGTGAATGTTGATGCGTTTTTTCTGGCACTTGGTTTGCTTTATGAGGAGCCTAATCTTGAAAATCAGGCTGAAAAAATGTTGCTGGTTATCTCTCAGGGTCAGGACGAAGCTGAGGTATATTGCCAAAAATTTCGGAAATGGTCCGTGCTTACTCAATGGAATGAGTGTGCACTGGCCGCAAATTTCAGAAATGGTCTTTCTGAAGCCATTAAAGATGTGATGGTGGGGTTTCCTATCCCTACAGGTCTGAATGATTCAATGGCTCTGGCCATTCAAATTGATCGGCGTTTGCGGGAGCGCAAATCTGATAATCCTTTGGCGGTGCTGTCTGAACGGTCACCTGATTCTATGCAATGTGACAGAATTCTGACCAGAGCCGAGCGACAAAATCATAGACGGCAAAATGGGTTGTGTTTCTACTGTGGTGATTCAACACATGTTATCTCAGCATGCTCTAAACGTTTAAAGAAGAAAGTTAATCCTGTCGCCGTTGGTACTTTTCAGCCTAAGTTTATTTTGTCTGTGACTTTAATTTGTTCATTATCTTCTTACTCAGTTATGGCTTTTGTGGATTCTGGTGCTGCTTTAAGTCTGATGGATTTGTCGTTTGCCAAGCGCTGCGGTTTTGTCCTGGAGCCTTTGGAAAATCCTATTCCTCTTAGAGGAATTGATTCTACGCCATTGGCAGAGAATAAACCTCAGTATTGGACGCAGGTGACCATGTGCATGACTCCTGTACATCAGGAGGTGATTCGTTTTTTGGTACTGCATAAAATGCATGATGTTGTCGTTTTGGGTCTGCCATGGTTACAGGCCCATAATCCAGTTTTAGATTGGAAAGCTATGACTGTGTCTAGTTGGGGGTGTCAGGGGATTCATGGCGATTCTCCATTGGTGTCTATTGCTTCTTCTACTCCTTCTGAGATCCCTGAGTATTTGTTGGACTATCAGGATGTATTCAGTGAGTCCAGGTCCAGTGCCCTTCCTCCTCATAGGGACTGTGATTGTGCTATAGATTTGATTCCTGGTAGTAAGTTTCCTAAGGGATGACTCTTTAATTTATCTGTGCCAGAGCATGCTGCGATGCGGAGTTATATAAAGGAGTCTTTGGAGAAGGGACATATTCGCCCATCCTCGTCCCCTCTTGGTGCAGGATTCTTTTTTGTGGGCAAGAAAGACGGGTGTTGTGAAATTGGATTTTGGGCTCCCCCGGTGGCCACTGGTGGAACTGAACTTGTGTGCATCATCCCCTCTGTTCACCTGTTCCCATCAGGATGTGGGAGTCGCTATTTAACCTTGCTCCTCTGTCACTTCCATGCCGGTCAACATTGTAATCAGAAGCCTTTCTGTGCATGTTCCTGCTACCAGACAACTTCCAGCTAAGTCGGACTTTTGTCCTTGTTTGTTTTTTGCATTTTGTTCCAGTTCACAGCTGCAGTTTCGTTTCTGTGTCTGGAAAGCTCTTGTGATCTGAAATTGCCACTCTGATGTTATGAGTTAATACTAGAGTCTTAAAGTAATTTCAGGATGGTGTATTGATAGGGTTTTCAGCTGACCATGAAAGTACCCTTTCTGTCTTCCTGCTATCTAGTAAGCGGACCTCGATTTTGCTAAACCTATTTTCATACTACGTTTGTCATTTTCATCTTAAATCACCGCCAATATATGTGGGGGCCTCTGTCTGCCTTTCGGGGAAATTTCTCTAGAGGTGAGCCAGGACTATATTTTCCTCTGCCAGGATTAGTTAGTCCTCCGGCCGGCGCTGGGCGTCTAGGGATAAAACGCAGGCTACGCTACCCGGCTACTGTTAGTTGTGCGGCAGGTTTAGTTCATGGTCAGTTTAAGTTTCCATCCTTCCAAGAGCTAGTTCCTATGTATGCTTGGCTATGTTCTCTTGCCATTGAGAACCATAACAGACGGGTCTCTGAGACTTTGTATTGATTATCGTCTTCTGAATAAGATCACGGTTAAATTTCAGTATCCTTTGCCATTGTTGTCTGATTTGTTTGCTCGGATTAAGGGATCCAGTTGGTTCACCAAGATAGATCTTCGTGGTGCGTATAACCTTGTGCGCATAAAGCAGGGAGATGAATGGAAAACGGCATTTAATACGCCTGAGGGTCATTTTGAGTACCTGGTGATGCCTTTCGGATTATCTAACGCTCCTTCTGTGTTTCAGTCCTTCATGCATGACATCTTCCGGAAATATCTGGATAAATTTATGATTATTTATCTGGATGATATTTTGGTTTTTTCTGATGATTGGGAGTCCCATGTGAACCAGGTCAGGATGGTGTTTCAGGTTTTGCGGGAGAATGCTCTATTTGTGAAGGGCTCAAAATGTATCTTTGGGGTACAGAAGGTTTCTTTTTTGGGTTTTATTTTTTCCCCTTCTACTGTGGAGATGGACCCAGTTAAGGTCCGTGCCATTCATGACTGGACTCAGCCCACGTCTGTTAAGAGCCTGCAGAAGTTCTTGGGCTTTGCTAATTTTTACCGTCGTTTTATCGCTAATTTATCCAGCGTGGTTAAACCTTTGACGGATATGACCAAGAAGGGTTCTGATGTTGCGAATTGGTCTCCTGCGGCCGTGGAGGCCTTTCGGGAGCTGAAGCGTCGGTTTACTTCAGCGCCAGTCTTGTGCCAGCCGGATGTCTCTCTTCCCTTCCAGGTTGAAGTTGATGCTTCTGAAATTGGTGCAGGGGCTGTTTTGTCGCAAAAAAGTTCTGATGGCTCTGTGATGAAGCCATGCGCCTTCTTTTCAAGGAAATTTTCGCCTGCTGAGCGGAACTACGATGTTGGTAATCGGGAGTTGTTGGCCATGAAGTGGGCATTTGAGGAGTGGCGACATTGGCTCGAGGGAGCTAGACATCGTGTGGTGGTCTTGACTGATCATAAAAATCTGATTTACCTCGAGTCTGCCAAGCGCCTGAATCCTAGACAGGCCCGTTGGTCATTGTTTTTCTCCCGTTTTGACTTTGTGGTCTCGTACCTGCCTGGTTCGAAGAACGTGAAGGCTGATGCACTTTCTAGGAGTTTTGTGCCTGATTCTCCGGGAGTCTCTGAGCCGGCTGGTATTCTCAGAGTGGGAGTAATTTTGTCTGCCATTTCCCCAGATTTGCGACGAGGGCTGCAAAAATTTCAGGCTGATAGGCCTGATCGTTGTCCACCAGAGAGATTGTTTGTCCCTGATGGATGGACCAACAGAGTTATTTCTGAGGTTCATTCTTCGGTGTTGGCGGGACATCCTGGGATTTTTGGTACCAGAGATTTGGTGGCCAGGTCCTTTTGGTGGCCTTCCTTGTCGCGGGATGTGCGTTCTTTTGTGCAGTCCTGTGGGATTTGTGCTCGGGCTAAGCCTTGCTGTTCTCGTGCCAGCGGGTTGCTTTTGCCCTTGCCTATCCCAAAGAGGCCTTGGACGCACATTTCCATGGATTTCATTTCGGATCTTCCGGTGTCTCGGAAGATGTCTGTCATCTGGGTGGTGTGCGATCGTTTTTCTAAAATGGTCCATTTGGTGCCCTTGCCTAAGTTGCCTTCCTCCTCTGATTTGGTTCCTTTGTTCTTTCAGAATGTGGTTCGTTTGCATGGCATCCCTGAGAATATTGTATCTGACAGAGGATCCCAGTTTGTGTCCAGATTCTGGCGATCCTTTTGTGCTAAGATTGGTATTGATTTGTCTTTTTCGTCGGCTTTTCATCCTCAGACTAATGGCCAGACCGAGCGAACTAATCAGACGTTAGAGACTTATTTGAGATGTTTTGTTTCTGCTGATCAGGACGACTGGGTTACCTTTTTGCCACTGGCCGAGTTTGCCCTTAATAATCGGGCTAGTTCTGCCACCTTGGTTTCACCCTTTTTCTGCAACTCTGGTTTTCATCCTCATTTCTCCTCGGGTCAGGTTGAACCTTCTGACTGTCCTGGGGTTGATTTTGTGGTGGATAGGTTGCAGCGGATTTGGAACCATGTGGTGGACAATTTGAAATTGTCACAAGACAAGGCCCAGCGGTTTGCCAACCGCCGCCGCGGTGTGGGTCCCTGACTTCGTGTTGGGGATTTGGTTTGGTTGTCTTCTCGGCATGTTCCTTTGAAAGTCTCCTCTCCTAAGTTCAAGCCTCGCTTTATCGGTCCTTATAAGATTTTGGAAATCCTTAACCCGGTGTCTTTTCGCTTGGACCTTCCAGCGTCTTTTGCTATTCATAATGTGTTCCATAGGTCCTTGTTGCGGCGGTACCTGGTGCCTATGGTTCCTGCTGTTGAGCCTCCTGCCCCGGTTTTGGTTGAGGGCGAGTTGGAGTACGTGGTGGAGAAGATTCTGGATTCTCGTATCTCTAGACGGAAACTCCAGTATTTAGTTAAGTGGAAAGGCTATGGTCAGGAGAATAATTCCTGGGTTGTCTCCTCTGATGTTCATGTGGCTGATTTGGTTCATGCCTTTCACGCTGCTCATCCTGATCGCCCTGGGGGTCTTGGTGAGGGTTCGGTGACCCCTCCTCAAGGGGGGGTACTTTTGTGAACTGTGTTTCTGGGCTCCCTCTGGTGGTCACTAACGGTATTGTGTTAGGTATGTCTTGTTGCAGGCCTGAGCTCCAGCTGTGTCGTTAAGCAGCGGGTGTTTCCTATTTGAGTCTCCTCTGGACTCAGTCTCTTGCCTGGCATCGTTGTATCCAGACCTATTTGGTCTCCTCCGGATTCCTTTCAGTCTGCCTCATGCAAGAAAAGCTAAGTCTGTTTTGTACAATTTGGATCGTTTGCATTATTCAGTGTTTTTGTCCAGCTTGCTTTACATTTGATTTTTGACTCGCTGGAAGCTCTAGGGGGCTGATATTCTCCCTCCACACCGTCAGTCGGTGTGGGGGTTCTTGAATGTTCAGCGTGGATGTTTTGTAGGGTTTTCTGCTAACCGCATAGTCCACTATCTATTTTCTGCTATCTAGACTATTGGGCCTCACTTTGCTGAATCTAGTTCATCTCTACGTTTGTGATTTCCTCTTGCCTCACCGTTGTTATTTGTTGTCGGCTTTCTATATCTTTGGGGTTCAATTTCTCTGGAGGCAAGCGAGGTCTTATTTTTTCCCTCTAGGGGTAGTCAGTTCTCCGGCTGGCTCGAGACGTCTAGAACCAACGTAGGCACGTTCACCGGCTACTTTTAGTTGTTTGTGTCAGGATCAGGTATGCGGTTAGCCCAGTTTCCACCTCCCTAGAGCAGTATTTATATTTTTGCTATCTTGCCGGAATATCAGAGATCCTCTGCCATTGGGATCATAACACTCCTCCTCCAGACTCCTCTATTCTGCTCCCTCTCCAGACTCCGCTGTTGTTCTCCTCCTCCTCCTCCAGACTCCTCTATTCTGCTCCCTCTCCAGACTCCGCTGTTGTTCCCCTCCTCCTCCAGACTCCTCTATTCTGCTCCCTCTCCAGACTCCGCTGTTGTTCCCCTCCTCCTCCAGACTCCTCTATTCTCCCTCTCCAGACTCCGCTGTTGTTCTCCTCCTCCTCCAGACACCTCTATTCTGCTCCCTCTCCAGACTCCGCTGTTCTCCTCCTCCAGACTCCTCTATTCTGCTCCCTCTCCAGACTCCGCTGTTGTTCCCCTCCTCCTCCAGACTCCTATATTCTGCTCCCTCTCCAGACTCCGCTGTTGTTCTCCTCCTCCTCCTCCAGACTCCTCTATTCTGCTCCCTCTCCAGACTCCGCTGTTGTTCTCCTCCTCCTCCTCCAGACTCCTCTATTCTGCTCCCTCTCCAGACTCCGCTGTTGTTCTCCTCCTACCTCCAGACACCTCTATTCTGCTCCCTCTCCAGACTCCGCTGTTGTTCTCCTCCTCCTCCAGACTCCTCTATTCTGCTCCCTCTCCAGACTCCACTGTTCTCCAGTTTCACATCTTTAGACTCATTCAGCTACACCATGTTCAATCTCTGTCAGTGTTAGCTCTGCGTCTACTCTGCATTCACTAGATTTAATAGTGCATTAAAAAACAGATTCCGACAACTGATTGGGAGGGAAGCTGCAGATGTTGTGATTCCAGAGAAATGACAAGAAGTCGGGGGCTGAAAGAAAGGGAGAGGGAAATGAAGAAATAAATGATATATATATATATATATATATATATATATATATATATATATATATAAATGAATGTGTTAGAGAGATGGCTGATAATATTAAGGGTTAACTCATCGCGGGAATATAAATCAGCACACTCGGCCAGGGTCTGGGGGCTGAGTTTCATGGAAACAAGCTGTACACTATGTAAGATAAAAGCTCTCATGGCAGGAGAATGACAATACATAAAAAAGCAAGTTAATTGTAAACTTGCTTGGTTTCAAGCTGTTTAACTAAAGCAAAATTTATTAACATAAAATACCCCTTTTATGTTTGGTGTGAACCTGCACAGGGATGTGGCCTTCACAGAACATGCATTTTCTTTATGACATTGTGATGGAGGAACTTGGACTTTTCCCATCTGGGTTGTTAGGCGTGTGCTGGTGTCAGGCAGCTGCTGCAAGCACCCTCATTTTTTTCTTACTACACATGTCACTGACAGGTAAAGCCTTGATGTGAGTGCAGCATAGCCTAATATTTGTCACAGAGACCGATGTGTATCCCATCAATGGCTGGATGGCGGTGTGTGCCACGAGCATCGGAAATATGTTTCCGCCATCTCTGAAAACTCATACGAGTGATGTTTGGAGCGTCTTCTCCACTCGGCTCCTTTCTAAAGCTCCGGTTGTTGCGAGAATATGACAGTCTAGTTAAGCGCTGTCACCCTGAATCTCCCGGCGCTCGTCTGTCTTCCCTGAAGGGAATTCTTGGCCCGACGTGACGACGATGGGGAACAGAATCCAGACAAGATCCAAACCATTAAAAGTATTTTGTACGACATGAAAAAAGTTTGTGCTGATTGATTATGCATTAAGGGCTTTAAATGTGGGTCATCGAGGAAAATATGTAAAACTCCAACTACAGAGGGCGAGAAACTTCTCCAATTACTCGCTGGATGCCGTTTAAAGGGGAAGCATCGCTTTTACATGTGGATTTATGTTTAACAGGAGCTCAGCTTCCATAGGAAATCTCCACCACTTCCGCCAAGGAACATTACCCCCCCTGAAGTCCAGCACCCCAAAATCCTACTCAGCCATTCATTCATATTGACATCTCTCCCTAGAAAAGCTGGGTGGCTGATGAGTATTCTCTGGGAACAATCCTCACCCCAAATATTCCCTATTAGGGCCAATGGAGTTATTAATGGGGCCAGTAACAATATTGTGTCTCCTCTGCAGTCCTGTCTCCCAAAAGGCTAAGGGTACTGTCACACAGTGCAATTTTGATCGCTACGACGGTACGATTCGTGACGTTCTAGTGATATCGTTACGATATCGCTGTGTCTGACACGCAGCAGCGATCAGGGACCCTGCTGAGAATCGTACGTCGTAGCAGATCGTTTGGAACTTTCTTTCGTCGCTTGATCACCCGCTGACATCGCTGGATCATTGTGTGTGACACCGATCCAGCGATGCGTTCGCTTGTAACCAGGGTAAACATCGGGTAACTAAGCGCAGGGCCGCGCTTAGTAACCCGATGTTTACCCTGGTTACCAGCGTAAACGTAAAAAAAACAAACAGTACATACTTACATTCCGGTGTCTGTCCTCCGGCGTCTCAGCTTCTCTGCACTGTGAGCGCCTGCCGGCCGGAAAGCAGAGCGGTGACGTCTGACGTCTGACGTCACCGCTCTGCTTTCCGGCCGCTGTGCTTACACAGTGCAGAGAAGCTGAGACGCCGGGGGACAGACACCGGAATGAAAGTATGTACTGTTTGTTTTTTTTACGTTTACGCTGGTAACCAGGGTAAACATCGGGTTACTAAGCGCGGCCCTGCGCTTAGTAACCCGATGTTTACCCTGGTTACCCTGGGACTTCGGCATCGCTCCAGCGCCGTGATTGCAACGTGTGACCGCAGTCTACGACGCTGGAGCGATATTCATACGACGCTGTGACGTCACGGATCGTGCCGTCGTAGCGCTCAAAATTGCATTGTGTGACAGTACCCTAATTATATGGACCCGTCCCCTATGGTGAGCGGCAGATAAATGGTAAGAGGGGTACGTCTGTGGATGACGTGCTGTTATGGGGGATCTGTGGATGATGCACTGTTATGGGGGATCTGTGGATGATGCACTGCTACGGGGATCTGTGGATGATGCGCTGTTATGGGGGATCTGTGGATGATGCACTGCTACGGGGGATCTGTGGATGATGCGCTGTTATGGGGGATCTGTAGATGACGCACTGTCATGGGGATCTGTGGATGATGCACTGTTATGGGGATCTGTGGATGATGTGCTGTTATGGGGATCTGTGGATGACGCACTGTTATGGGGGATCTGTGGATGATGCACTGTTATGGGGGATCTGTGGATGATGCACTGTTATGGGGGATCTGTGGATGACGCACTGTTATTCAGGGTTCTGTGGATGATGCACTGTTATGGGGATCTGTGGATGATGTGCTGTTATCAGGGTTCTGTGGATGATGCACTGTTATGGGGGATCTGTGGATGATGCACTGTTATGGGGGATCTGTGGATGGCGCACTTATCAGGGTTCTGTGGATGACGCACTGTTATGGGGGATCTGTGGATGACGCACTGTTATCAGGGTTCTGTGGTTGACGCACGGTTATGGGGGATCTGTGGATGAAGCGCTGTTATCGGGGGATCTGTGGATGGCGCACTGTTATGGGGGATCTGTGGATGATGCACTGTTATGGGGGTTCTGTGGATGACGCACGGTTATGGGGGATCTGTGGATGAAGCGCTGTTATCGGGGGATCTGTGGATGACGCATGGTTATGGGGGATCTGTGGATGACGCACTTATCAGGGTTCTGTGGATGATGCACTGTTATGGGGGATCTGTGGATGACGCACTGTTATGGGGGATCTGTGGATGACGTGCTGTTATCGGGGGATCTGTGGATGATGCACTTTTATCAGGGATCCGTGGATGATGCGCTGTTGTGGGGGATCTCTGGATGACGCGCTGTTATCGGGGGATCTGTGGATGATGTGCTGTTATAGGGGATCTGTGAATGACGCGCTGTTATAGGGGATCTGAGGAAGACACACTTATGGGGATCTGTGGATGAAGCGCTGTTATAGGGGATCTGTGGAAGACACACTGTTATGGGGATCTGTGGATGAAGCGCTGTTATAGGGGATCTGTGGATGATGCACTGTTATGAGGATCGGTGGATGATGTGTAACAAGGTGGTCCGGGGTGGTAGTGCCAGCAGAACCAACTAAGCCACAGTCAGTATACACCCTTGTACATAAATAGGCAGGACAAACTCATTCCAGACACAGCTACAGTCCAACAAGGAAATGATTTAATAAACGGAAATGAATAAAGTGCAAACACTGGCTTCCTGCTCTCTCCCTAGCTTCTTCCACGGTCGTACCCACAACAGCCACAGCGGCCGAAAGAGGCAGTAGTCCTTACACCGGAATCTGGACGCTTGAAGTCCCTTCAGTGGGGCCCTTAGACCAGGGACCTGTGTTGCTGTTCTTAAGTCCTGGGCAACAGATCTATCCCCTCCTGGGGTCTGGCAATTCCCCGGCTGCTGCTGAGCCTCTGCCCTGGGCAAAAGTGCCAGGCTCTCAAAGGGAAGCAGGAACTTCCTGCTCCCTAGAGGCTGCTGGCTCTGTCCACAAAGTTAACCCCTGATATCCCTAACTCTACAACAGCACACACCATGGGGAACACAGGAACATTACACATGACATTGCAAACACAGCACACTAATATATAGAATACAGTAATATACAGGTACATAACATTCATACAGTTGTGAGGGTCAGCCAGGGCCGTAGTCATGGCCCGCATTGGTCTCTGCTTTAACGTGCCCTGACCATCCATACAGTCCCATTGTCTCACTTGCCTGTTTCTCCAAGGCATCTCCTAAACACAGAGATACTTCTTTCCCTGTTTTGGTGCATAGAGTCAGAGACCATTTCAAACTTTAACGAAGAACTTTACTTGTTTGCAATTGCAGCACGTCCACATCAGTTACAGCTTCAATACAGAGTTCTGCACCGTTCACATTCTTCACTTTCCCTGTGCTTTTCCCTATGTCCTCCAATTCGTGCCCGGGACGTCCCATCCCGCACGGTACCACAGCGTCCTCCCTGTCTGGCTTGACTGCCCTTAGGATTTCCCTTGTCCGTTTCGCACCAGACATGAGGGCATCTGCTCAAGTAGCTAGCTGCCACATTTTTAGGAGCAACCTGTGCTACTGTCCTGCCGTGACTCTTGCTGTAGCTCCGGCTCTCACTACCGCTGTCACTGCTTATATCACTGCTGCTGTCACTGCTGCACTTCTGACCCACTGACCCTGGACATCTGGGCTTCCTACTTCGAATGTTGTGGGGTCCACTGTGTTGCCTCGGGCTCTAGAGCCCTAAGGGACTGCCTGGGCTATCTGGCCCTACTGGCCTGTCTCAGCTCCCAGGCTCCACTGACTGGACTCAATACAGGAACTGCACACTACCTTATCCAACAGTGGCCCCTCCTATGTTACCTATTTACACTCCTAAACACTACCATGTTCCCATCTAGTGGACTAACTACATGCTGCACTTTCCCTATCCCACAGTATATGCATATGTACATGGCAACATAATGACATAGCAATAAGTTAGATATACATAAGATATGTACAAGTCATTAAACGGGTAGTATTAAAGGGCACAACAATTACTGTACCCCTTACACAGTGAAGTGCTCATAGGAGAGAGGCGAAGCAATGGGGTTCTCCGCCACCTCCTTACAGATGCACTGTTATGGGGGATCTGTGGATGGTGCACTGTTATCGGGGATCTGTTGATGTTATATTGTTATGGGGATCTGTGGATAATGCGCTGTTATGGGTGTTGTGAATTCCATTCTCGGGCTCCCTCCTGTGGTCGTGAATGGTACTTTGTTGAGTTCTGTTCGTGGGCTCCCTCTGGTGGCTTTGAGTGATACTGCTGGTCTTTAGCTGGGCTCCAGCTGCCTCGTTTTCTGCAGTGCTGGTTGCCTATTTAACTCCACCTAGATCTTTACTTGTTGCCAGCTGTCATTGTATTCAGTATTGCTTCAGTTCTCTCTGGGACTTCACGTGTGACCTGTCTCCTCCTGGAGAAGCTAAGTTCATGCTAGTTCATTTTTGCTTATTGCTTTTGGAAAATGTTTCTCAGTATATGATAAGTTCAGTCCAGCTTGCTTATATGCTATTTTCTTGCTAGCTGGAAGCTCTGGGGAGCAGAGTTGCTCCCTCACATCGTGAGTCGGTGTGAGGGTCTTTTGTACTCTCTGCGTGGATATTTTGTAGTATTTTATACTGACCGCACAGTTCCCTTGCTATCTTCATACTATTTAGTACTAGTGGGCCTCTTTTGCTAAAACCTGTTTTCATTCCTATGTTTGTATTTTCCTCTTAACTCACCGTCATTATTTGTGGGGGGCTGACTTTACTTTGGGGAAATTTCTCTGAGGCAAGTGAGGCTTTTGTTTCTCTCTAGGGGTAGCTAGCTCTCAGGCTGTGAAGAGGCGTCTAGGGAGAGTTAGGCCATGTGCACACATTGCGGATTTCTTGCAGAAATTTCCTGAAGAAAACCGGAAATTTTCTGCAAGAAATCCGCATTTTTTTTTTGCGTTTTTTTTCCGTTTTTTTCGCGTTTTTTTAGCATTCTGCAAGCGTAATTAGCTTGCAGAATGCTAAAGTTTTCCAAGCGATCTGTAGCATCGCTTGGAAAACTGACTGACAAGTTGGTCACACTTGTCAAACATACTGTTTGACAAGTGTGACCAACTTTTTACTATAGATGCAGCTTATGCAGCATCTATAGTAAAAGATAGAATGTTTAAAAATAATAAAAAAAATAAAAAAATGCTTATACTCACCCAGACATCTCATCAGCGGCGTCCGTTCGTCTTCCTATAGCTGGTCTGTGCGCACAGGGCCTTCCGTGACGTCACGGTCACGTGAGCGGTCACATGACCGCTCACGACCAATCACAGGACAGTGACGTCATCGGCAAGGTCCTTCGCCGCACATCAGCTACAGGAACCGAACGGCAGCGTGCAGCGGTGAGGCGGGAACACTGCGCGGGACATCGAGGGTGAGTATAGGCCTATTTTTTATTTTATTTCTTATTTTTTGACCACTTATATGGTGCCCAGTGCGTGGAGGAGAGTCTCCTCTCCTCCACCCTGGGTACCAACCGCACATAATCTGCTTACTTCCCGCATGGTGTGCACAGCCCCGTGCGGGAAGTAAGCAGATCAATGGACTCCTAGGTGTGCGGAATCCCCGCAATTCCGCATTTTTAATGAACATGTTGCTTTTTTTTCCGCTATGCGATTTTTTTCGCGGAAAAAATCGCAACATTTGCACAAAAAATGCGGAATACCTTGTAAATAATAGGAGGCATATGTTAGCGTTTTTTTCGCGTTTTTATCACATTTTTATAGCGAAAAAACGCGAAAAAAACGCTAAAAATCCTGAACGTGTGCACATGGCCTTAGGTACGCTCCACGGCTGCCTATAGTGTGTGTGATAGGATCAGGTTTGCGGTCAGTAAAGTTCCCACGTCCCCAGAGCTTGTCCTATATTTCTGGTTTACCTATCAGGTCATTCCAAGTGTTCCTAACCACCAGCACCATAACATATGGGGATCTGTGGATTATGCACTGTTATGGGGGATCTGTGGATGATGCACTGTTATGGGGGATCTGTGGATGATGCACTGCTATGAGGGATCTGTGGATGATGCACTGTTATGGGGATCTGTGGATGACGCACTGTTATGGGGGATCTGGATGACGCACTGTTATGGGGATCTGTGGGTGACGCGCTGTTATGGGGATCTGTGGATGACGCACTGTTATGGGCGATCTGGATGACGCACTGTTATGGGGGATCTGTGGGTGATGCACTGTTATGGGGGATCTGTGGATGACGCACTGTTATGGGGGATCTGTGGGTGACGCACTTTTATGGGGATCTGTGGATGACGCACTGCTATGGGGGATCTGTGGATGACGCACTGTTATGGGGGATCTGTGGATGTCGCACTGCTATGGGGGATCTGTGGATGATGCACTGTTATGGGGGATCTGTGGATGACGCACTGTTATGGGGATCTGTGGATGATGCACTGTTATAGGGATCTGTGGATGATGCACTGTTATGGGGGATCTGTGGATGACGCACTGTTATGGGGATCAGTGAAAGTTATATTGTTATGGGGGATTTATTTACATGTCAGTTAACTAGTTGACGTCTCTGGGAATTTTGTGGATAAATTGGCGGAGGCCGCCCTGCTCTCCCTGTACCAGCAGTGTCCTGGGGACTGAGACGCTCTTGTAGTAGTGATTATGGAACCAGGTAGCAAGATGAAAAAAGGGCCCTGTCCAAAAGTAACATGTGGCCTTAAGAGCTACATACAGGGTCCCTTATCCCCCTGGATGAGCAGCGCCTCCGAATAATGAGCACAGCAGGTAATTAGAGCATTCTCATCATTCCCATCTGATAACTCCGGACCCCACTGCTCCTGTAGATCCTCATCTCCTGTGCACATACACCACGTGCCAGTGCCTCCTGATCTGGGGGCTTTTCTGGGTCTCTACTGTGATCTAGATCAGAATTGCAGTTTTCCGCGTCGGGGGCGGTGGAGGTCTACTGACCGAGAAGCTGAAAAACCTCACGAGTCGTCGTTAAAAATAAATGAGAAAATAGGTTTATCCTTCAGTCATCGACGGAAATCAATAATCTGCGTCTTTTCACCGCGCCGATCACAATCCTTGAAATTGAAACAAAAGTCTGACGTTTAGCGAGCCGGCGGTTTAGTGATGTGAGAGCTCCGCGGATGGAGGCTCATTGTTCTGTGCGCTGCGTCAGGAGGAGCAACCTGGTGAAGCTTTGATGTGCAGCAGTAAGAGCCCCACGTGGGAGCGATAACGACCGTCCTTCAGTAGCTGCCAGACGCTCGATACAAAGTGTCAGATGATGAGCGGAGGAACGCGGACGCCGCCGTGATCAGCTGATCATAGATTAATCACGGACGCAACACTGTACAGGCGATCCCGAAGCCCCCGCTACGCCAGACCCCACAATCAAGCCCATTTACACCATCTTGCTGCTATATTAACCCCTTAAAGACCAAGTTTACAGATTATGGGGGGTTTCCACAAAAATAGTTTTCTTTATTGTCAAGTTTGATGCATGACGTTAATATTATATTTACATGAAGAACGATACAGCGAACAGTGGCAGCAAAACACCGGCTGATGGGATAAAGCACAGACCAGCTGCCAGAATGAGGTCCGACAGGGCAACAAGAGTGTGGCGAAAAGAATGTGCCCCCCAACATCCATCTCCGGGGGCTTCTCTGTCCTCATCTACATCCATATTAATATGGAGAAAGTATGTGCCCCCAACATCCACCTCCGGGGGCTTCTCTGTCCTCATCTACATCCATAGACATTAATATGGAGGAAAGTATGTTCCCCCCCACATCCACCTCCGGGGGCTTCTCTGTCCTCATCTACTGTACATCCATAGACATTAATATGGAGAAAAGTATGTGGCCCCCATATCCACCTCTGGGGGCTTCTCTGTCCTCATCTACATCCATAGACATTAATATAGAGAAAGTATGTGCCCCCCACATCCACCTCTGGGGGCTTCTCTGTCCTCATCTACATCCATAGACATTAATATGGAGAAAGTATGTGCCCCCCACATCCACCTCTGGGGGCTTCTCTGTCCTCATCTACATCCATAGACATTAATATCGAGAAAAGAATGTGCCGTCATAGTTGGGCCAAACTTTTCTTGTTTTTGGGACTTATGGCAAAAGGGGGCCGTATCGAGTGTCTCGGACAAAAGCCGGACCCTTCAGGAAGAAGGCCCGTCAAATTCAAAGCTGGATGAATTCCCCCCTACGTGTCCTTGCTGATGAGGAGAATGAGACGGTGACCAAGGAGACCAACCTCCATGAGTTGAAAGTGGCCGGAGAGAACTTTGGGACTGCTCGAATTGGGGACCTTATCTTAATGGGGGTGTTTGACAGTGTTATAGTCTGTAATGAGTTGCTAAAGAGCCAGGGGCAGACATGAGGTTCCTACACTTTGCAATCAATGTGGAGTTGTTGTATCCGGTGGCTAAACTGAAGAGAAGGGAAATCATGGAGCAACGGTTGGTCCCAGGTCCCTATCGGTGGAGAATTTTAGACATGGCCCATTCGCATGTTTTGGTGGAACATCTGGATGTAGAAAATACTGAAGAGAGGATAATGCAGATGTTCTATTGGCCCAGAAGCTAACGGGAAATCCTAAATTATTGAAGGTCCTGCCCCACCTTCCCAAGTCAACTAGTCCCGTTACCTGTTATAGAGGTTCCATTTGAGAGAACTGCGATGGACCCCTATTTAAGTTCACGAGGGGACATCAGTACATTCTGGTGGTTATGGACTAGGCAACCCATTACCCAGAAGCTGTACCACAAAGCAACTCATTCGCCAAGTGCATAGAATAATAGAATGGTAGAGTTGGAAGGGACCTCCTGCGTCATATGGTCCAACCCCCTGTTTAAAGCAGGATTCACTAAATTATCCCAGACAGATATCTGTATAACTCGAAAGCTTGTACATATTCATTCTAGGACCTTCCTGCCAAAGGAGATCTTGATGGACAAAGGGACACACTTCATGAGCAAGGTAATGAAGGAGCTGTGTAAGGTCCACTAGATTGCCCAGCTATGTACCTGAGTATACCATTTGCAGACAGACAGCCTAGCGGAGCGCTTCAGTTCTTCAATAAGACCTTAAAAGCTATGCTCAAGAAGGTCATTAAGAAGGATGGTCGAGACTGGGACTATCTGCTTTAATTTCTGCTCTTCTCTGTCAGGGAAGTTCCTCAAGCCAAACTGGTTTCTCGCCGTTCGAGCTCTTGTATGGTCGACCTCCGCAAGGGCTCCTGGATATCGCCAAGGAAACCTGGGAAGCCAAGGTCACACCCCACTGGAGCATCATAGAGCACGTCACCCAGATGCAGGAGAGAATGTTGAAAGTGATAGCCACGGACAGGATAAAGATCCCCAATTCACATCAGGACTACAAGATCCCAGGTACTTTCAGCTGCGACACTTCTAATGTGGTGTACTTAATTATTTGTACTAAATGTCCAACTGGGGGTCTGTATGTTCGGGGAGACAGGGCAGAAACTGAGAACAAGGATGAATTCTAACCACACAATAAGAGAAAAAAGAATGGATCTACCTGTGGCAATACATTTTTGTCTCCCAAATCATAACATTATGGACATGAAATTACTTGTGTTAAAAGGTAACTTCAAATCTAAGAGAGACAGAAGAGTCTGGGAATATAAACTGATGACAACCTTTGACAGTCTTAGTTCAGGAATGAATGTGTCCCATGGATTTATGTCTTTTTACATCAACTAAGGAACTTGCCCCTCAGACTATGAGGGGTCATCACAACAGAACCAGACCCCAATCAGAGGACAATAAAACAATACTTATCTAAGAACTGGCCCAATATTTATGGACATAACTGTTTATCACTCATGGTAATTCTGCTTCATGTCACCTGTCTTATCCATGGGTTTTTTTTTTTTCTGTGCTATGTTGTGCATAAATATGTGATTCTTCGGAATTTCTTTTAGTCTTTGCCTGATGAAGAGACCTGAGTAGTCTCGAAAGCTTGCAATTTGTTACCATCTTTTCAGTTAGCCATTAAAAGGTATCAACCACTGAGGACTCTCAATTCTAAATATTTTTGAGATGGTGTAGTGACTCCTGCATTTAGCAGGTTGGACATGATGACCATGGAGGGCCCTTCCAACTCTAACATTCTAGGATTCTAATATGGAGAAAAGTATGTGCCCCTCACTTCCACATCCGGGGTCTTCTCTGTCCTACAACTAGATCCATAGACATTATTATGGGATCGCTCCTCTGCAGATATAACGGATTCCGGTCTTCTGGGAAGGATTTCTACAGATATTGGAGGCATATGTGGGATTTTTGCCCCTTCATCCAACAGAGCATTTTGTGGGGTCAGATCCTGTGGAGGGAGGCCGGGCTCACAATCTCCTTGGCGTTCGATACGCTTGGGGTCCAGGCTCTGTGCAGCCTTCATGTTCTTCCCCCTCCATGTCTGTTTGGAGCTTATGCACTAGGCACCATAATGGAGAACAGATAAGGGTCTTCCTTAAACTGTTCCCACAAAGCTAAAGCTAGAATTGTCCACAATCTCTTGTGCTGAAAATTAAGACTTCCCATTACTGGATATAAGTGATTTTTTGGAGCAAATATTAGCAGTGCATACAACATTTAATGGATCATGTGACTTCATGGTCTAAAAGGGTACAAAAAAGGCACAATAAAGACCATTTTAGATTTTGCACAAAAATGATAACCCATTTTGCGCCATTTTGTAGATAAAATAAGGATAACGAATATCATAAGACAAAGTGAAAAGTGAATTAGATTGGATTTCTCTAGTAATGACCCGTAATCAACGGGACTTCACTCGTATCTTCCATCTGCTGAACAGCGTTATAGTCAGACCCCCTTCTTCGTGACCCCTCACGCTCTGCGCAGAAAGGACACCTTTCCCGAGTATTTCAATATCAGCGTAACCTTTTGAAATCTTCGTTTTGCTGCCTTTTTGTCGTATCTGTCTCTTCGTCTCTATTTTATTTTGCGCTCAGATCGGCCATTTTTTAAAATATATATTATTTAGTTCTTTTATTTTTATCGAGGAGTGGAATATTTCCGGAATTATGAGCCGAGTGAGATTCTAATCATGGAGACGAACATTAACGTGAAACAAAAGGTGGATCTGTTAATTAATCTCCGCGCCGCGTGTAGCGCCGAGATAAATGCCTGCCTTGTGAGAACAGGAATGTCAAGATGATACGACTCGATAAGCGGCGTCACTTGGGTTACGCGGGCTGGAAATAAAGAGAAACAGATTTGCGTAGTGGCGTTTTGTGTTCCGGCCTTGTCCACGCTGGCGGGGAAATCGTATCTGTTGTTTTGTGCTTCGCAAGATAAATATAGTGGCAGAGAGGACCAAATCTTAGGAAATTCAAAGCCACCAGCTTCAGCAATGTTTTGTCCAAATTTTGATTAGTTATAATTCTCAGGTATCCCAAGTGCTCTGAAAAGACATGTGTAACACTCTGAGGTCTCCTAGGACTGTATGCAACCCCCATCAAACATTTTAACCCAGCCTTAGTAATGTCATAGTGACCTATGGCAACCATGCTCATCCTATGGCCACCGATAACATTTGACGGCCATCATCTCATGACCAATATCATTCTTGAACCTTCTCCCTTTGAACACTATGGCTTCCATCATGCTGTGTCCACCACCACCATTCGCCATTATTACCTTTGACCACCATTATCCTGTGACAATCCTTTCAACACCCTCATCCTATTGCTACCATCATGCTTTGACCACCATTATCCTATGGTGATTATTACCTTTGGCCAACAGCATCCTATGGCTACCATCATACTTTGTCCTATGGCCAGGATTTTCCTTGGCCACAATTATCCTATGATCAATATTATGCTTTGACCATCACAATCCTATGGCCAGTATCCTCCTTTGAGCACCATTATCCAATGACTATTATCATCCTTTGAACACCCTCATTTTATGGCTACCATTATCCTATGGCCAGCATTACCTTTGGCCAACAGCATCATATGGCTACCATTATACTTAGAACACCCTTATTCTTTGGCTACCATCATGCTCTAGCCTCATTACTTTTAACCATTATCATATGGCCAGCATTACCTTTGGCCAACAGCATCATATGGCTACCATCATGCTTTGGCCACCATTCTCCTGGACAAGGTCATCAAATAGGGAAACTTTTCACTAGGGACGAAGGAACTGCTCGTACATAGTATGGTCTTTTCTGTGGCAACATGTCAGATCAGGATGAAAGCTGTTAACTAGATAATAATAATCCTATGGCTAGTATTATATTTGACAGCCATAATCTTATAACTACAATCATTTTTTGGGCACAGCCATCCTATGGCCGGTATTATGCTTTGACTACCATTCTATTATGGCCTCCATCAGCTTCTGACCACCATGATGGATGTACTCCTTCAAGGTCAGGTATACATGGTAATGAGAAGTTCACATCTCTCCAAGGTGCTCTTCATTTTGTCTTTAATGTTCGGCCTTCTGGGTGGACGAGGACCAGGATTACCTAAGAGCTGTCAAGAAATGTTTTGTAAGATAACCTGGGCAGGTTCTCGATGACGGGAGAACTTGAATATCCAGGTATGAGGTTACAGGAAGACTCAAGACCTGCTCAAATATTTTATTCTCTTGTGAATCCAAGAAACAAAGATCTTTTTGTCTATAAAACGTCTCTTTCAGTTAACCCCTCTGTAAACAATAAGACATCAGGACAATGGGGCACTGTGCCTCTTCTGCAGCTCATTACCATTCAGCCTTACAATGACTCACGCATCATTTCCAGTTACTTAAAGGACTGCTCCCACCTACAGGATGGCTCCTTGTTGAGTGAAGATAGCCATTGATAAATGATGGCAACCAGTTGAATGTTTGCCCAACAAAGACTTCTTAGTGTACCATTTACATAATGATTAATATTCTTATTTGTAACTATGACTTGAGTTATGCTATAACTTATGGTCAAATAACCCTCCTCCTCCACTCACATCTTAGAATGGAAATTCCATGTTGTGTTGGCCAACTCATAGCAAAAGTTGCTCTATGTTGCATTCCTCTGGGCTTCTTTGGTATGAGAACAATTATTTACAATCAATAAGTAACTCAATGTATTTTTATGGGAGATGGTGTTGAACATCACCAAGTCTCCTCAAGGTGTAGCCTATAATCAAATGTAACACTTGTCTCGTTCCAGGAGACTTTCTTTGACTGAAGAGGAGACCACAGGGATCTTCATGAATGTTGTTAAATTTAAAATGGAGACCCATCTAAGAGCATAAAAAAGGGACAACAATATGATGTCCTCCAAGATGCCATGAGTTTATGGTACAAATGAGATAAGCAGCAGCTTATCTACTCATGCTACAAAGGAAATAAGATTCATCCTTTCCTAACATGCCTTCTCATAGGAGGAGTCCTGATTGAGGATTTGACCCAACACCATAAACATTGGATTGATGACTGCTTCCAATAAGTCTTCAGGCAGCTTTTTAAGTCGGCGCCACTCAGAAAGTAAGTAATTATTATCCAGCCTACCTGTGATCACTACAGAGACTGGGGAGTGAGAACTATGAATGGACGGTTAGAGGAGAGTCTGCCCCTTGGGAGCCTTTGAGCACCTGGAAACTTAGCATTAAGGATTATCCATGAGAATCTAAGTAAACATTTGGGGTTTGCTTGCCTATTGGAATGTCTTGGAAAAGGATTTCAGCCATAGCGTTGTCACGAGGCAGTCAATTTGCTTCATGTGGCAGTTTCCGAAAAGTTTTTAGGACAATACCAAAAGCGTGTGTGTGGCCAAAAAGAGCCCAGTAAAGAGATGCTGCCAGAGAAACTGTCAACAAAATGATTACAGACTCATAGATTCCACTGTCTTACCCTTTGTATCACTCTCCTTGTCCTGTGTTTGCCTTTTTCCTCCAATCGATTCTTATCATTACAAAAGCATAATAAAATAGCTGAACACGTTCCTCATGGGCGGTGTGTTCTAAGTAAGACGCCCCATAAGACCTCATTCAGAAATTGCTTCTTTTTTTACAGGTATGTGAAAAAATCAGACTGATTTCCATTAGTGCTTGGCTCAGATTTTTCTCAGTGTGCCCGATTTTACCATCAGTAATTTTTCCATATGTAAAAAGAACAAAAATAAATTGTGAAGCAAAATTCTACAAAATTACTAACAGCCAGAATACAAATTGCATCCGTGCGCTGTCCATGAATCTGATGGACCCATAGACTTGTATGGGCGAGTTTTTTCTGTTTCTTGGAAAAAACGGACATGTTGCTGTTTTTTTTCTTGCCGACCACAAGAAAACGTTGCACTTGTGCACAGCACATATAATGGATACGTGTTCGATTAGGATAAAACAATGAAAACAAACGTCTGAATGAGGCCCAATAAGCAGGACATGGTCCGAGGCCAATTTATTGGGTGTTTTTTTTTCATGTACACCAGACAAGGTGACGTGGGTTCAGTATCTACTAGGCCACCAGAAGAGTTTGACAAATTTTCCCCAATTTTTGCCACTGTCCTCCCACCTGATACATTTCCTCAATTGTATCTAACCAAATACACGCAGGTGCCAGCGGTCCAGTACTAGAGATGTCAGGCCAGGTCGATTTCCATTTTACGCAAAATTGACTCCAAATCTTTCCGTCGTCATCGTTCTTTCAATTTTTTCCAGTTTGGTGCCAAAAAAAAAAGAAAATCAATATTTACTTATAAACCTAAAGTGATGAGGGTGTTATTAGTCATCCGTCTTTTTTTAGCGGTCATCCCAATGATTTTCAAACCAATAAATGTCGTTCTGTTTAGTTCCCTGTAGAACATTGAATGTTTCCCCGTTACCCTGAGACCAATGGATGGAAAAAAACAATGGTCACAGGTTAGTAAAGTTTCAAAGTATATGGATAAGAAGTGGGGAAAGGAGGAACAGGGACAAAACACAAAGATCCAAGGGGTATCAGAAACTTAACTCAGGGGTCAAATTTAGAAGATTCTTTCCTTCTACCTTATTGGGGTATTCTGACCCGGGGGGAGGATTTATTTAAAGCATTTCCATATTTTGGCCAAATCTAAGTGTAATTTCACAGAACGTCTCTTGCTCTGGAGGACCAGTCCTGTCCTTACACAAAAACCCATGATATGAATGATGCCTGTGCATTACCTTATTTCCCCTATAGAGGCGCTGCAGGGAAATTGAATACTTACTTTAAAATTCTCCTACATATTAAAAGTAATTGCTGGGAAATAATTCACGATCAGATTAAGTTCAAAAGACTATTCTAACTTCTAAGGATTGTCTAAAACAAGGAATAAAATAAAAAGTAATAAAAACGGAAAAAAAAAAAAAATATTGAAAAAATAATAACAAAAAAATGAGTCATGTGACATTTGCTACCAATCCTGTGCCCTTAAAATATACCCGGGTGAACCCAAGTAAATGTGCAAAAAAAAAAAATCCCCCTAATTATTGTGTCCTGTTGGCAACACATTCTGATGGATTCCAATTATTTTCCAGCGTTATCTCCCGGATCTGGCTCAGCCATTTAAAGGGGGTTAACATCAGCCTTAATGAAATATTAAAGCGTCTCGGTACCACCCGCTATTGTTGCCCCTTAGAATAAGATATAATCTATTTTTTGACAAGTTTTCATCTTTCTCTGCAGAAGACGCAACATGAAACCAAATCAGTGGCAAAGAGCCGGGTAATGAATAATCTATTTCATATTCCATCACTGCTCGCACAGCCCAGAATGGAAGTTATTCGGCGGCTGCCGGGGTAGCACATGACGCAGCTAATGTTTAAATAATGCTAGAAGGGTACGGGAGAAAAAAAAAAACCCGCGATAAACAAATCATTAGTCCTTAACGGTTGTTTAATGCAATTTGTTAATGAACATAATGGTGCGGACTAATAATGAAAGGAAATAAAAGCGTCTAAACAGGCGCCAAGTTACCAGTGATGCGCAATTACTTCCTTGTCAAGTTTTTTTTCTGATTTAATGAGCCCCTCTGGGACTGAAGCCTGTCAGTCAGTCCTGACTTCTTGACACTATTACAACTTCAAATAAAGCAGCAGGCAGGCTGTTTTCCTCGGATTGGAAATACTGAAATGATCTGACAGGTTTAAAGAAAAGAACCGCAGAAAAAAAAAAAAAAAGAACACGAAAGACAGAGACAGACACACGGCGCGGCGGTGGTGGCGGCGGCGGCGGCAGCGCACCCCCTCCCCGTCTTATTTTATGAACCTGGGATACAATTTCATGATGCTGTTTGGTAATGATGAGATTCCCAATCATTCAGGTCGCTCTGTGATGAGGGATGGCCGTTCTCCTCTCCCGTGGCTAATACCAATTTTTTTTTTTTCCTGGCCCCCACCCCCTTTTCCAGCCGGGCTATCTCTTTATTTCTTTACTTAATGATAACCCTCGACGGACGCGCCCCGTATGGGATAGTCGGAGCCGCACTATTTTGTTCGCCATTAATTTAAGCCTTTGATGCCCTACGCTCTGAAGCGGCGGCAAAGGGAGCCCCCCCACCAAGCTGGTTCTAGAAGAAGACAATCCTGACGCGCCTTAAACAGAATAGCAAATGGTTTCCCGTCCCGGAGATGAGAACGGACGTCAGACTCGCCGCTTTGTGCTCTGACGTCCCCTCAATCAATCCTCCATTTATCAGCGTGTTAAAAATTTACTGGCTGCAATTAAGCCCCGTTTGATTCTAGATTAGTAACCGTATTCGAGATTATTTCATCATCACACAAGGAATCCGACCGGAGCCAGGATCCCCGCACCAGTCTGCGCTGCCTGGTGGCTAAAGAGGCCGGATGGAAGCGATCAGCCGCCCTGGAACTAAGGAGGGACGTGAACGGCGGCAGGAAGAGAAGAGGGAGGGAGGGTTAAGGGCAGAAACCCGAGGAATGTGGAAGCCGGGAGAAGAGGACAGCAGGGAGGACCAAGACTAGGCAGAAACGGGAACAGTAAAAACAACAAGAATTTCCACCAAAATTTTCAACAACAGTTTCCAAGACCTCAACAACAATCCCTGAGTGTAGATAATTGTCATTGTACAGGAGGAGGAGGTGAGCTGTGATATCAGCTATTGAGAAGGGTGGATCCTGTGTTATCTACTGTATATAGAGGTGTTATCAGTCATTATACAGGAGGAGGAGGAGGTGAGCTGTGATATCACCTATTGAGAAGGGTGGATCCTGTGTTATCTACTGTATATAGAGGTGTTATCAGTCATTGTACAGGAGGAGGAGGTGAGCTGTGACATCGCCTATTGTGAATGGTGGATCCTGTGTTATATACTGTATATAGAGGTGTTATCAGTCATTGTACAGGAGGAGGAGAGCTGTGACATCACCTATTGTGAATGTTGGATCCTGTGTTATCTACTGTATATAGAGGTGTAATCAGTGATTGTACAGGAGGAGGTGAGCTGTGATATCATCTATTGTGAATGGTGGATCCCGTATTATCTACTGTATATAGAGGTGTTTTCAATCATTGTACAGGAGGAGGAGGAGGTGAGCTGTGATATCAGCTATTGAGAATGGTGGATCCTGTATTATCTACTGTATATAGAGGTGTTATCAGTCATTGTGCAGGAGGAGGAGGTTGTGAGCTGTGATATCACCTATTGTGAATGGTGGATCCTGTATTATCAGCTGTATATAGAGGTGTTATCAGTCATTGTACAGGAGGAGGATGTGAGCTGTGATATCAGCTATTGAGGATGGTGGATCCTGTGTCATCAGCAGTATATAGCGGTGCAATAAGTCATAGTGATCTGGGCTGTCATGAAAATGAGGCTGCTGAAAAGTCTACTGTAAAGACCAAGAAGTATGAGGCATTAAGGTTAGTTGCAAAAAAAAAATTAACATAAAAAAATTTAGCTCTTAACTCCAGGGTCATTTTTGTTTTTTTGCGTTTTCGCTCCCCTTCTTCCAAGAGCCATAACTTTTTTATTTTTCCCTCAAAATGGCCAAGTGAGGGCTTGCTTTTTGCGAGACGAGTTGTACTTTTGAACGACACCATTGGTTCTAACATATCGTGTACTGGAAAACGGAAAAAAAAATTCCAAGGGCTGTGAAAATGCAAAAAAAAAAGTGGAATTCCATTTTTTTTTAAAACCATATTAGCTAAATGCTAAAACTGACCTACCGATTCTCCAGGTCACTACAAGTTCACAAACACCGAACATGTCTAGGTTTTTATTTATTTAAGTGGTGAAAAAAAAATTCCAAAATTTGTAAAAAAAAATAAAAAAAAAATGGCACAATTTTCCGAGACCTGTAGTGTCTCCATTTTTGATGATCTGGAGCTGGGTGATCGCCTGCTTGTAGTAGAAATACTCACTTGCTATAAGCACCGACCACCATAACAACCATAGAGATCTGCTGCAAACCTCTCGTTGTCGTGCCGACCTATCGGTGAGCTGCGATCATGTGACGGGGTCACCGATGGGTGGGATTAGTGACGCGGTTCCTCTAAGCACAAGATAAATCCCGCTGTCAGAGATTGACATTGGCCTTTAACTAGTTAACAGCCGCGGGTGGATAGCTATTCCACCCACGGCTGTTGCGGGCACATGTCAGCTGTATAGATCAGCTGTCAAGTCACCGGAAAGGTGGGGGCTCAGCGCCGGAGCCCGCACCAAACGGGGAGTCCAACAACTGCATGCGATTACACCACATGTCGGAAAGGGATTAAACAATAGATAATTTTCTGATGACACATTCCCTTTAAGATGGACTAGGTTGTTTGGTTCTTGGTGTCCAAATAGTTTTTTTGCTGTTCTTTCCCTTTGTGACATGCACAATAGGAATTAGAAAAGACAAGCCGACAATGGCTCATGGCACCGGCCAAGAAGTGTATTGGAGCCATCATCTGCCTCATGGCACGGGTCAAGAAGTATATTGGAGCCATCATCTGCCTCTTCGAAACTGCACGGACAAATCTGAAGACATGAAACTTCATAAAGGTCCACGTGTGGCAGAAATAACGATGGATCCTAGTGACGGAACATCCATCTAATCCCCGTCCACCAGTATGGATGACTGCAGAACATATCGTTTTGGGGGTTAGCAGCCCAAGCATCATTGACCTGAGTGAGCGAAAGTATTTGGGCCGACAGCCGGAAAGCTCAGAGTATTCCTGTGTCAACCAGTCACTGTTTGGACCCTAAATATGTGTGGACTATTTTTCATTCATGGTGCACAAATGCACAGGAGAAGACTTCCAGTGTTATGTTTTACTTATACAAAGAGATGAGCAGATCAATCTGCTGCAAATTTCCTGAAATTTTCCGGTCCGGACGAATTACAACCATTTGCGATTTGAGTTTCCCCATAATTACTTTGCAGGTAACATATCACACGGTCTAGTGTAGTCAATCAGCAAGGACTATAACAGAAAGGATAAAATACGAGGGCAGGGAAAGCAGAAATATTAGGAGATATAGGAGGCCACAGCTCATCTGATGGTGGTGTTCTGCTGTCGTACTGAAGAATAGTCTGTGAACAGTAAAACAATGATTCCAGCAATATAGAGGAAAGGGCTGGACCTGCAGAGTCAGTGCATACAATGATCTGGGATGTACTGCAGTAATAGCACTTAAATAACAGCATAAAAAGAAAAACAAACCATCAGCTCACCACCGTACGGCAGGCTTTATTTATTCATCACCACTGTAATGAAGGTGGGCATTTCAATATCCTTTGTTCATACTTTTGGTTTGGAAGAAAAGAAAAATCCTAAAACCAAGGATTGTGCTATTTTGAGAATAGCAAACCTGTCGCGGATCTCAAAAAAGGGACAATTTTTTTACTTCTATCTGAGAAGCTATCACTTCTTCACTTTCAAAACAGTACACCTGTTCCTGCTCCCTAAATGAAGGGATAATTTCTGGACAGCTTGTGAAAAGCTATTGTTTTTCCGTTTAGCAAAGTACAAAGCTTTTCATACTCCTCAAACAAGGATAGCTTTTGCACAACCCGGTGTGAACATGTAGAAAAAAGGGCTTCTTCCATTTCCACTGCCTGAGTATAAGCACCAGCAAGGCAGGCATCTGGCCCAGCCTGGAAAAAGAGATAATGTTTGGCTCATTTTTAGGATTTACCTACCCTAAAAAGTCTAATAATACAGGGCGCTTTTAGATAGCATCTAGTGAGATAGGTCGAGGTCACTTGGACATTATCAAGGCTGTGGTTTCGTTAAGGAGCTCCAAAAGCCTTTATTACAGTCCTAGAAGACCTTCGAGTTTATACGTGAATCCAGGCGGTGAAAGGCTTTGCATTACTGAAATTTGAGGCAAATGATTTGAAATATCTAAGAAAATTCCGCTATGTTGGCGAATCCAAATTTTTATACAGTCATGGCTGAAAGTGTCGGCACCCTTAAAATTGTTTCAGAAAATCAAGTATTTCTTCCAAAAAATTATTGCAATTACATGTTTTGTTAAACACATGCTTAGTTCCTTTGTGTGTATTGGAACAACACAAAGAAATACGGGAAAAAAAGGCAAATTGGACATAATTTTACAGAAAACCTCATTCCACGGCGACATAGGTCACATTGCTAACAGCGGTGCACATGGCAGCACCTAAACATTAACAAGTATTGGATTGCCATTACAATAATTTGTTTCATTCACTACAATTTGAGTGCCGAGCTCCTCACTTGCTTGATAAAGGGTTGGAACCCTACCGTAGCACCTCATCTACAACCACGGAGTGCCATATACTTCTACAATTATATATGTTTTTTTAAACATAGGTTTCTCTTCTTTGTGTATATTGGAACAACACAAAAAGACTGAATAAAAAAAAGCAAATTGGATAAAATTTCAAACAAAACCCCAAAAATGGGACCGATAAAATTGCTGGGACGTTTCCAAAACTGTGAGTAAACAACTTTGTTTCAAGCATGTGATGTTTGTTCAAACTCACCTGTGGCAAGTAACAGGTGTGGGCAATATGAAAATCACACCTGAAACCAGATAAAAAGGGGAGAAGTTGCCTCAATCTTTGCATTGGGTGTGTGCGACACTAAGCATGGAGAACAGAAAGAGGAGAAGAGAACTGTCTGAGGATTTGAGAACCAAAATTGTTGAACAATATCAACAATCTCAAGGTCACAAGTCCATCTCCAGAGATCTTGATGTTCCTTTGTCCACGGTGCGCTACATAAACAAGAAATTTACAACCCGTGGCACTGTAGCTAATCTCCTTGGACGTGGACAGCAGAGAAAAATTGATGAAAGGTTGCAACACAGGACAGTCTGGATGGTGGATAAACAGCCCAAATGAAGGTCCAAAGAAATTCAAGCAGTCCTGCAGGCTCAGAATCCATCAGTGTCTGTACGAACTATCTCTCCATATGTGAATGAAATGAAACGTTATGGCAGGAGACCCAGGAGGACCCCACTGCTGACACAGACCTAAAAAAGCTAAACTGCAGTTTGCTAAAATGTAAGTGAGTAAATAAAATCCTTCTGGGAAATTGTCTTGTGGACAGATAAGAGAAAGGTAGAGTTTTTTGGTGAAGCACATCATTCTACTGTTAACCGAAAATGGAATGAGGCCTACAAACAAGAGAACACAGTACCTACAGTCAAACATAGTGGAGGTTCAAAGTTGTTTTGATGCCTCTAGTACTGGGGGCCTGACTGTGTGCAAGGCATCATGAAATCTGAAGATTACTAAAGGATTCTGGGTGGCAATGTAGTGCCCTGTGTTTGCACCCTAGGTAATGGGTCTTCCAGCAGGACAATGATACCAAACATTCTGTAAGAAGCCCCCAGAAACGGATGGAAACAAAGTGCTGGAGAGTTCTGATGTGGCAGCAAGGAGTCCTGATCTAAATCCCATTGATCCCCTGCGGAGAGATCTTAAAACTGCTGTTGGGAGAAGGCGCCTTCACATATGAGAGATCTGGAGCAGTTTGCAAAAGAAGAGTCATCCAAATTTCCAGTTCAGAGGAGTAAGAAGCTTGTGGATGGCTATAGGAAGCGATTCATTGCAGTTATTTATTCCAAAGGGTACAACCAAATATTAAGTTGAGAGTGTCAACAATTTTGTGAGGTCCATTTTAGGGGTGTTTTGTGTGAAATTATGTCCAATTTGTCATATTTCTCCTTTTTTTCCAATAAACACAAAGTAAATAAACAAGTGTAGAACAAAATGTGTAATTGCAATAATTTTCTGGGAGAAATACTTCATTTTCTGAGGTGCTAACATTTTCTGCCATGACTGTATAGGGAACAAGGGCCACCGCTCAAATGGTGCAGTGAATCCTACAGGTAGGGGGCTTTAGGGTCGTATTGTGAACATAAGACATCATATAGTCACCAAATATCAGTCACAAAAATACCTTCATAGTAACTTAATAAATAATTTTATTTGACTGACTGAGTTGCATCCTGTATTATACTCCAGAGCTGCACTCACTATTCTGCTGGTGCAGTCACTGTGTACATACATTACATTACTGATCCTGAGTTACCTCCTGTATTATACTCCAGAGCTGCACTCACTATTCTGCTGGTGCAGTCACTGTGTACATACATTACATTACTGATCCTGAGTTACATCCTGTATTATACTCCAGAGCTGCACTCACTATTCTGCTGGTGCAGTCACTGTGTACATACATTACATT
Source organism: Ranitomeya variabilis (assembly GCF_051348905.1). Classification (NCBI taxonomy): domain Eukaryota; kingdom Metazoa; phylum Chordata; class Amphibia; order Anura; family Dendrobatidae; genus Ranitomeya; species Ranitomeya variabilis. Next base: position 13,827,175 of record NC_135235.1, read on the forward strand.
ACTGATCCTGAGTTACCTCCTGTATTATACTCCAGAGCTGCACTCACTATTCTGCTGGTGCAGTCACTGTGTACATAGATTACATTACTGATCCTGAGTTACCTCCTGTATTATACCCCAGAGCTGCACTCACTATTCTGCTGGTGCAGTCACTGTGTACATACATTACATTACTGATCCTGAGTTACATCCTGTATTATACCCCAGAGCTGCACTCACTATTCTGCTGGGGCAGTCACTGTGTACATACATTACATTACTGATCCTGAGTTACCTCCTGTATTATACTCCAGAGCTGCACTCACTATTCTGCTGGTGCAGTCACTGTGTACATACATTACTGATCACAGCAGGTAACATGTAGCCATTGTAGGTTGGTTCATCCGATCTCGTCCTCATTACGGGACGTTTTCTATATGGAGAAGCTGCTCGGAGGAGACTGAACCTGTTACACAAACATTACAGCACCGGTAAGAACGGCGCGGATGCTTTACTGCTCTCGTCTTTTATTAATACATTTTATTGCATTACACTTGTTTATACATAATTCATATTAAAGAAAAATAATCTCCACATATCGGCACAGAACAGAAGAGGCGGCCGGTTACCAGACTTCAGGGCCGTCCTGGCTATAATAAATTACAGGGAGCAATGCAGAGTGTTAATGAGGTCAGAAAATGAACAGCTCGGGTCACATCAGGATGAGGATCATCACCATGGGAACGGAGAGAATAATCCAAAAAGAAAAGTTCCAGTATTGGGTGACGCACAGTCAGCGGGCACTGCCCCACCGCAGCACCGACCGCCCTGGTGGAGGGACGGCTGCAGGCTCAGGTCCTGACAATTCTCCAGTCTGATTCCAGCTCGGTGGTCTCACAGCGGAGCCACATGTAACATGATACTGAGGGGACCGACCAATGTCCTGCTCATTTATGCCAAGGACCCAACATGGCAGCTTTATGATGACCAGGCATACCGCTTCCTCCTCCACTGGTCCTACATCTGTGATCTGGTCCACTTAGCTGGAGTAAAATGGCAAGTTCTGGGTCACCACCTCTTTACCGTGTGGGGTTCACCATGGCAACTGTAAGGCGATGTTCACACTGAGTTTTTGGAGCAAATTCTCTGCCAGATCCTCCTATAGCTGGAAGTGCTCCCTAGTCATTTCTATGGGGAATCGGCTTCACTGCCCATAGGAGGATCTATTTTAATCTTCATTCTTTTATTCCCTAAAGAGGTTTATAAAAATGCCAAGTGGGAAAATGAATATAAAAAAACCCTGCATGTCCCATTTTGAAGTAGATCCTGAAAAATCTTGGAGGCAGTGTCCAATCAAAAGCCCCCCTCCAAAAAAACCCCACTTCTGACAATAAACTCTTCCGAACCCTCTTAAGAAAAACTCCTAAAGAAACATGCCCTTTTCCGAAGGCAACTTTGCCTTCACTCTTGCGCTGCCTTCACTCTTGCGCTGCCTTCACTCTTGCACTGCCTTCACTCTTGCACTGCCTTCGCTCTTGGGTTGCCTTCACTCTTGGGTTGCCTTCGCTCTTGCTTTGCCTTCACTCTCGCGTTGCCTTCGTTCTTGTGTTGCCTTCGTTCTTGCTTTGCCTTCGCTCTTGCATTGCCTTCGTTCTTGCATTGCCTTCGCTCCTGCTTTGCCTTCACTCTTGCGTTGCCTTTGTTCTTGCGTTGCCTTCGCTCTTGCATTGCCTTCACTCTTGCATTGCCTTTGCTCTTGCGTTGCCTTCACTCTTGCATTGCTTTTGCTCTTGCATTGCCTTCGCTCTTGCATTGCCTTCGCTCTTGCGTTGACTTTTCTCTTGCTTTGCCTTCGCTCTTGCATTGCTTTTGCTCTTGCACTGCCTTCCCTCTTGCATTGCTTTCGTTCTTGCGTTGCCTTCCCTCTTGCATTGTCTTTGTGTTTTTGCATTGCCTTTGCTCTTGCATTGCCTTCACTCTTGCATTGCCTTCACTCTGGCATTGCCTTAGTTCTTGCTTTGCCGGAGTCTCTGAAGATTGACTAGCCCATTTCTCTTTAACTTGAAGTGGTAGACAGAAGTGACATAAGACAGAACACAGTCGTTCTGACAATACTGTACATTCTGTTCATTTTATGGAGCACTTTTTGAGTCGCTTTTTCAGGCAGATGTTCTGTGCACATAGCCAAAAAGTAACATTTCATGACGTGGTTTTCGATTAGTAAACTCATTTCTGAATGCCTCAAAAAACTTTGTGTGAACATAGCCTGAGACCACAATGTGTACAAAAGAACGAACCTGCTAATCTGACCCTAAAAGATGGCAGATTCAGTGTGTCATAATGACAAAAGGGGTGGCTGTGCTTCTCGTCATAAGAATCCGCTAATCTAATAGCCAACTTAGGGGGCGCCGTAGAGTTAAGTGGGATAAACTGCTCATCATGAGTGCTGATTGCAATGCACAGGAGACTGATCCCGAGGAGGTTCGGATGAATGATCGCTGCCCAACTTAGCAGTCATTTAATCGCTGGGCAGGTTCCCGTGTCTTTTCTATGGGGCGCTGATCGCACCCTGTGTAAACATTTGCTTCCAACAGTGGTGGAGAATGTATGACATGAGGGTGATGACTGATCATTCATATTATACTCCTCCCAATGATTGACATACAAGTAAAGATAACGAGCTGCGAGTCATCTACTATATCTGTGATAGGGGGTCGCTGAGGGCAATTTATCTGACTGTGTAAAAGGACCCACAGACTGAGCAATGGTCGGGAATGAACATCACCTCATCTAAAGGAGTTTTTTTTAGAGTTGAGAAGGGGTGCAAACACTTAATCGAAGGTCTTAAGTCTTTTTTGTATGCGAGTTTAATCAGAAAGTGCCTCAAGTGTCTAAGACAACCGAAGACCTCATAAGACTGTCTGCTGGAATATGATACTGGATCTCGTGCCACAACCTCAGAGATTTTCTGATGTTGATCAAAATTTGGGATCTTGCAGGTGACGCGTTTCTGCTTAAATACCAATGTTTCTTTTCATATGTTCTACAAAAGGCCGGAGATTGGAGGAATCTTCATAGACCTCGATGGGTATCCAATGAGGAGCATCATGGAACAAAAGTGAAGTCACAAGCTGTGGAGACCACCGCCTTGTGCCACCATGGAGCTGCTCATCCACCGGTCATGATAATATAGGTGGGCCAGTAGCTATAATATCACGGTAATCATATACCTTGGGCTTTCATTTAGATCTTGGACTCCATATTCTTAGACTGCGCTTACCCAGCTACTCAATATCAAGGAGTACAAGTTTTTGTGATTGAGATATAGAAATACTTAATTGCTTAGTAAGACGCATCACACAATGACAGGAAGAAGATGCAACCAAGAGGACAAGTCACAATAATGCAAGGAACCCACCGGGGCTGACATGGGGGCCATCTTCACTACCGATCCTGGTAGAAGCTGATAGTCTGGGACAGGACAAAGAGCAATCAGTAGAACAAAACGATCTTCAAGGAAGCCTCCGTGAGCGCTACACTGACCGTGAATGGATGTGCAGGACTCTCCCATCATTCACCACCTTCCATGACCGGTACCCAAGATGCTCACAGCCTTTCTGATGGAAATATCAGAACAAGGTGGAGCCTGACACCTACTCGATGTCATGGATAGTAGGAGCCAACATGGAGCACCCACAAACACTAGGTAAGAGAGGAATTTTCATTAGTGACTGGATTTCTCCTTTAATTAACCCCTGACAATCCCATAATAAAAGTATTATAGGGTTATTCCCATCGTCATAGATGGATATTGCACTTTTTCATTACTACTTATTGACTTTTTCAGCCATTTTTGAGACAGTAAACCTTAGGTTTTTTTTTTACAACTCGTCACCTTGGTGACCGACCACCCCTGCTGTTTAGCTTGTAAGCACTGCACTGAAACTGGCTGTGATTAGGAGGTAACATGTCGCTCCAGGGCTATCGGCCGACTTCAAAACAGCGCTTACAAGCTCAAAAGAAAAGAGCCTGTAAGTGCACCACATTCTGATGTCTAGTGTTAATATCTGAAAACTCTAAAAAGCAGTAAATTATAACAGTGCTTGTATCTACACAAACTAGCCGACAATGCCCATTTATGAACACGAGAATAACCCTTTAATTACTGAACCTTAAATTTCATTCCATTGACCAGACATCAACTAAACACCAAAATTTAGACTAGTATTTAGTTCAGTATGGACAAATTCTCAAGTCCTTGACTTTCTCCAGCAGTACCAGAAGCTTGGTAATAACGGAAATCCACCAGACAAGACAAAACACTACAATCCGAAGATCACACAAAAATATACAACTTGACACCTAAAAAGCCGACTTTTCATTGTTACTGTGTCTTTATCTTCTAAAAGAAGGTTTAAAGGATCAGGAAAGTTCCCATGAAGATGGCGGAAAGTCCTTGGTGGACCCTTCAGACAGTTTTGGAAGTTGACCTGCAGTTGTGAAGCCCCATTGTTCCGCAGATCTCAGACAGTGCAGGAGGGCGATACACAGGAACGACTGGTGATGATCACCCCACCGCCCGGGGTACGGTGGGGGGTGAAGAGGATCAGTGCCCACGAAAAGAGAAATAAACAGCCAAGATGATGGTGAAGACGATGATGATCCCCAGGACAACGAGTAGGACCCGATTCTGGATGATTCTGAAGAATAAAACAGAAACAAAAAGCGAAAGCTCGTTAGTTTCAAGCTCAAATTCTCAAACAAAAAGACAAAAAACCCAACTGGCAACATCTCAGATGAAAAGTGACACATTGACAATCTTCTCTCCTTCTACAAGAAGCTTCGACTCAATTGTCCCTTCTTCCACAATGCCCAATTAATTTAGCGATGTTAAGGATTCCTGGCGTGTAGTTCTGCGGCGGAGAACGGGTGTCGAGCATTGAGGCACAAGCAATAATTGACATGAAAAAAATATATATTAAAGGCATTCGAGGCAAATCACAAGGGTGAGACCTGACGAGAGATTGACTTCCGTGTGACAGACAGTGGGAAGTATGTTTGCTCCATGTAAACTCGGAATTCAGGCTGAACCACTGGCGCAGCGGCGAAACCTATCCACTGATCAGAGGAGGACACCGACACAAGCGGGGTGCGCAGGCGGATAAAACGAGATAAAGGGAGGAAATCTCCTCCTGCAACGCGGCTCGTCGGTCAGTGTGCAGCCGCTGATACAGAGAACACAAAAACAAGAGGCTCCGATCCTGTGTAAAGTGAAAAAACAAAACATAACGAGGTAAAAAGGGGTAAAGCAATAATTGGTGCCTGGGGATATGTTACACTTTGTTATGGAGAAGCCCAAGACCATTCTCCTGTGTCTCACCTTGTCCAGCTCACACAGCGCAGGGCGGCTGCAGCCGATCACGACAATCCTCTGACCGTACCTATAATGACCGGGGTCACATACAACCACCTGTGTGAGCAGGACCGGGTCACAACGGGTCCGCCACCTCCGGAGGACCGCAATAACAGCCGCCATTCATATCACCGGAAACTATGGGGTCTGCTCACGGAGAAGAAGGAAAAAGGGCAGGAACATTCTACAGATAGGGAGAGTAGTGACAATGATGGAAGGGGTAGTACCGAGGTGATGAGAATACTGCTGTCTGTGGTGTTACATAGGACTGCCGGGAACAGCCATCATATTATCTGTAGTCAGAGGTATCACTGTGTTATCTGTGGTGTTACATAGGACTGCCGGGAACAGCCACCATAATATCTGTAGTCAGAGAGTTACCACTGTGTTATCTGTGGTGTTACATAGGACTGCAGGTGACATCTACTACATTATCTGTACTCAGAGTTACCACTGTTATCTGTCATCTTACATAGGACTGCAGGTGACATCTACTACATTATCTGTACTCAGAGTTATCACTGTGTTTTCTGTGTTATTACATAGGACTGCAGGTGACATCTACTACATTATCTGTACTCAGAGAGTTATCACTGTGTTATTACATAGGACTGCAGGTGACATCTACTACATGATCTGTAGTCAGAGTTACCACTGTTATCTGTCGTCTTACATAGGACTGGTGACAGCGCTCCTGTCCTGACAGGTCGCAGCGCTCTCACATGTGGGGGTACGGCTTGCACAGCTGCTTTGTGCCTTCACTACAGGCAGGAGATGAATGGGACACTCTCGCCTCATCTATCACTGACCATCCCTTTCAGATTCTTCTTCTCATCCTCTTCCTCGCTTTCTGCAGTTGACAGCTGACAAATTGGCGCAGCACTGGGCTAATTACCATACACGGGCCATGCACCGAGGATCGACGACAGATAACATAACATTTGAGGGTCCCATCACTTAACCTGTGCACTGACGGATGAGGCTGTTCTCTTAAAGCAGCTGCACTGACACATTGTGACGCCCGACATGCTGTGATGTGCAACATTAGGTGGATGTACAAGTGCTTCTCACTAAATTAGAATATCATCAAAAAGTGAATTTATTTCAGTTCTTCAACACAAAAAGTTAATCTCCTATATTCTAGAGTCATTACACACAGAGTGATCTATTTCACGTGTTTATTTCTGTTAATGTTGATGATTATGGCTTACAGCCAATGAAAACCCAAAAGTCATTATCTCAGTAAATTAGAATACTTTATAACACCAGCTTGAAAAATTATTGTAAAATCCGAAATGTTCCCTACTTAAATGTATGATCAGTAAATGCTCTCAATACTTGGTCTGGGCTCCTTTTTCATCAATTACAGCATCAATGCGGCGTGGCATGGAGGCGATCAGCCTGTGGCACTGCTGAGGGGTTATGGAAGCCCAGGTGGCTTTGATAGCAGCCTTCAGCTCGTCTGCATTGTTGGGTCTGGTGTCTCATCTTCCTCTTGACAATACTCCATAGATTCTCTATGGGGTTAAGGTCAGGTGAGTTTGCTGCCAATCAAGCCCAGTGATACTGTTGTTTTTACACCAGGTATTGGTACTGTTGGCAGTGTGGACAGGGGCCATGTCCTGCTGGAGAATGACATTTCCATCTCCATAAATCTTGTCGGCAGAGGGAAGCATGAAGTGCTCTAACATTTCCTGGTAGACAGCTGCGCTGACTTTGGTCTTGATAAAACACAGTGGACCTACACCAGCAGATGACATGGGCCCCAAACCATCACTGATAGTGGGGACTTCACACCAGACCTCCAGCAGCTTGGATTGTGGCCTCTCCACTCTTCCTCCAGACTCTGGGACCTTGATGTCCAAATGAAATGCTAAATTTACTTTCATCTGAACACACCACCTTGGACCACCGACAACAGTCCGGTTCTTCTTCTCCTTGGCCCAGGTAAGACGCTTCTGGCGTTGTCTATTGGTCATGAGTGGCTGACACAAGGAATGTGACACTTGTAGCCCATGTCCTGGATACGTCTGTGTGTGGTGAAGCAATGACTCCAGCAGCAGTCCGCTCCTTGTGAATCTCCCCACATTACTGAATGGCCTTTTCTTAACAATCCTTTCCAGGCTGCGGTTGTCCCGGTTGCTTGTGCGCCTTTTTCTACCACACTGTTTCCTTCCTCTCCACTTTCCATTAATATTCTTGGATACGTCTGTGTGAACATCCAGCTTCTTTAGCAATGACCTGTTGTGGCTTCCCCTCCTTGTGGAGTGTGTCAGTGATGCCCTCTGGACATAACTCTTTAAGGACTGTGTGATCGTATTGTATTATGACGTCATTTTAATCAGGGTGTATTATATGAGCACTATATATACAGTGGGCAAAATAAGTATTTGATTCTCTGCCGATTTTGCAAGTTTTCCACCTACAAAGAATGGAGAGGTCTGTAATTGTTATCGTAGGTACTTCACCTGTGAGAGACAGAATCTAAAGATAAAATCCAGAAAATCACATTGAATGATTTTTTACTTAATTAATTTGCATTTTATTGCATTAATTAATTATTGGATACAATAGAAAAACTGAACTTAATATTTGGTGCAGAAACCATTGTTTGGATTTTCAGAGGTCAGATGTTTCCTGTGGTTCCTGGCCAGGTTTGCACACACTGCAGCAGGGATATTGGCCCCCTCTTCCATACAGATCTTCTCCAGATCTTTCAGGTTTCTGGGCTGTCACTGGGTAACATTGAGTTTCAACTCCCTCCAAACATTTTCTATTGGGTTCAGGTCTGGAGACTGGCTAGTTCACTCCAGGACCTTGAAATGCATCTTACAGAGCCGCTCCTTAGTTGTCCTGGCTGTGTGTTTTGGGTTACTATCATGCAGGAAGATCTGGCCACGATCCATCTTCAATGCTCTTACTGAAGGAAGGAGGCTGTTGGCAAAAATCTCGCGATACATGACCCCATCCATCCTCTGTCAATAAAGTGCAGTTGTCCTGTCCTTTTTGCAGAAAAGCACCCCCAAAGCATGATGTTTCCCCCACCATGCTTCACGGTTGGGATGGTGTTCTTGGGGTTGTACTCGTCATCCTTCTTCCTGCAAACATGGCAAGTTAAGTTTATAACAAAAAGTTCTATTTTGGTCTCATCTGACTACATGACCTTCTCCGATGCCTCTTCTGGATCATCCAAATGGTCATTGGTGAATTTCAAACAGGCCTGGACATGTGCTGGTGTGAGCAGGGGGACCTTGTCTGCCCTGCAGGATTTTAATCCATGATGGCATAGCGTGTTACGAACGGTAATGTTTGACACTGTGGTCTCAGCTCTCTTCAGGGCATTGACCAGTTCCTCCCGTGCAGTTTGGGGCTGATTCCTGACCTTTCTCAGAATCATCCTTACCTCATGAGGCTAGATCTTGTATGGAGCCCCAGACCGAGGAAGGTTGACAGTTATCTTGTGTTTCTTCCATTCTCTAATAATTGGTCCAACAGTTGTTGTCTTGTCACCAAGCTGCTTGCCTATTGTCCTGTAGCCCATCCCAGCCTTGTGCAGGTCTACAATTATGTCCCTGGTGTCCGTAGACAGCTCTTTGGTCTTGGCCACGGTGGAGAGGTTGGAGTGTGATTGAGTGTGTGGACAGGTGTCTAATATACAGGTAACAAGGTCAAACAGGAGCAATTAATCCAGGTAATGAGTGCAGAGTAGGAGGCTTCTTACAGAAACACTAACAGGTCTGTGAGAGCAGAATTCTCGCTGGTCGGTCGGTGATCAAATACTTATTTCATGCAATAAAATGCAAATTAATGATGTAACAATCCTACAATGTGATTCTCTGGATTTTATCTTTAGATTCTGTCTCTCACAGGTGAAGTACCTACGATAAATATTACATCTCAGTTCTTTGTAGGAGGGAAAACTTACAAAATCTGCAGAGGATCAAATACTTATTTTCCCCACTGTAAGCACTGCATTATGGTAATATATGAGCACTTTAAAGAGGTATTATTTAGGGGCTGAATTGCAGTATTATTTTGAGCACTTAATAGGAGGTATAATTTTTACGATGCAGAATGTATTATATGGGCACTGCTTAGATGTAGTATTTTGCACAATTAATAGAGGTATTTATATGGGAATTTGATGGCGGTATTATAACAGGCATTTTATGATGGTATTATTTTGCACACTGTAAAAAGGTATTTTATGGGCACATGGAGAGGTATTATATAGGAATTATCACACAATTTAGTCCAAAATTATATTACCCATACCCTTAGGTTGGGTTTTAGAACTTAGAAAATTAAAAAACATCACCATGGTGATGATTATTTAGGAATTGTATGATATTATGCTGGCACTATATAAAGGTATTTTCTAGGTAATAAAGGCGTATTATTCATGCACTGTACAGAGGCATTATTAAGGCACTAAATGTCAGTATTTTGTGCACTGTATGATATAATATGGGCACTACATAGAGGTTTTATTAAAGCACTGAATGTCACTATTATTTTGTGCACTGCATAGAGGTATGACATGGGCAGTGTACAGAGTTTTTATTTTGGCAGTATAATATGAACATGGCAGTTTTCATTAGGCCCTGCATAGTATTATATGGCAATGTATGGTAATATTTGGGCACTATATGGCCTTGTTGGGTGTAATAAAAGTGCACAGGTATCTGGGGGTGAGGGGGGCATTATTATTTGGATTACAGGTCCCCGTTTCCTATAAACCCGTCTTTGGCATCAGTGCCGGCCATATTAATAATCACTGCAAACACCTCAGTAACTGCAGGAGGCGCCGTCCTGGATTTTAGTTTCGGTGCAGCTTTGTTTGTACATAATTTGTGTGACATTTCCCAAAATCTCTGGCAAATTGAAACTCTGCGGTGAAATATTAATAAGAGGACGAATCCCCAACCTCTGCCGCGTCTAATCCGGGCGGCTCCGGCACAGCGGCTCTGACGTGTAGGATTAGACCCTCGCGGCATCTCCAGGAAGAAGGAAGCCCGGACAGAACTCCTCCGATTCCTTCACTTACGCGGATCCTGCGCCGCTGTCCGACTGCTTTATGGGATGATGGGAAAACAGATACAACCAAGGTGCGGACACCGGCGGGGCCAAGCAAATCATAGAATGGGGCAGAGCTAACAAAGACAATGGGGCGGAGCTCATGCAGACAATGGGGCGGAGCTCACAGTGGGGCAGAGCTCACACAGTGGGGTGGAGATCACACAGACAATGGGGCGGAGCTCATGCAGACAATGGGGCGGAGCTCACAGTGGGGCAGAGCTCACACAGTGGGGTGGAGATCACACAGACAATGGGGCGGAGCTCACAGACAGTGGGGTGGAGATCACACAGACAATGGGGCGGAGCTCAGACAATGGGGCGGAGCTCATGCAGACAATGGGGTGTAGCTTATGCAGTCAATTGGGCGGAGCTCATGCAGACAATGGGGTGGAGCTCACAGTGGGGCAGAGCTCACACAGTGGGGTGGAGATCACACAGACAATGGGGCGGAGCTCAGACAGACAATGGGGCGGAGCTCATGCAATGGGGCGGAGCTCATGCAGACAATGGGGCGGAGTTCATACAGATAAAGGGGCGGAGCTCAGACACGAGAGGTCATTGAGGTAATATTGTACATTCTGCACACCGCAGCCGAGTCGGTTTTCCCTACATTCACTTTATCTCAGTGTCGCCTTGTGAAACAATGAAAAGACGAGAACACATCACATAAGTCACAAAAAAGGGATTTGTGAGAATTAATATTAACATTTACATCCTGTCTGTTACTGTCGCAGAGGAGAACACTGGAGCGTCTCAGCGTTATGTCTGTGACTGTACAGTGGGTAGTATCAGCTCCATAGAGGCCACGTGTTCTGCACCGGTGCCCCCCGGACCCATCTGTGATTATTACTAACGGCGCCATACACCTGAGATAGTGGTCAGATGACGGCCATCGACTGACCCCTCCTCAGTATATACAGTGCAGAAGAGTCTAGCAGGATGCTCCAGAATCCTCGGTCCTCCTCCAGACTCCTCTGTCCTCCTCCTCCAGACTCCTCTGTCCTCCTCCTCCAGGCTCCTCTGTCCTCCTCCTCCTCCAGACTCCTCTGTCCTCCTCCTCCTCCAGACTCCTCTGTCGTCCTCCTCCTCCAGACTCCTCTGTCGTCCTCCTCCTCCAGACTCCTCTGTCGTCCTCCTCCTCCAGACTCCTCTGTCGTCCTCCTCCTCCAGACTCCTCTGTCGTCCTCCTCCTCCAGACTCCTCTGTCGTCCTCCTCCTCCAGACTCCTCTGTCGTCCTCCTCCTCCAGACTCCTCTGTCGTCCTCCTCCTCCAGACTCCTCTGTCGTCCTCCTCCTCCAGACTCCTCTGTCGTCCTCCTCCTCCAGACTCCTCTGTCATCCTCCTCCAGACTCCTCCTCCTCCAGACTCCTCTGTCCCATACTAATACTTGAGCAGCCTGAAGCTGAACTGGCTCCTGTTGGTGTATGAAGCTGAAATCCACAGATTTGGCTCTGACAGGGGGGCATTCAGGGCTCTTTAGTATTCTCCCCTACGGTTACCATAAATAAAGCCGCTCCTATGACACGGAGCTGCAGGACTGACACAACTGCGCAAATTCTCAGCAGGCAGCAGAACTGGTGTGAATAGTGGACCGCGGAGGGGTGGGATACACCATTGTCACACAGACCCCGACCCTGGGTGGGATACACCATTGTCACACAGACCACGACCCTGGGTGGGATACACCATTGTCACACAAACCCCGGCCCTGGGTGGGATACACCATTTTCACACAGACCCCGACCCTGGGTGGGATACACCAGTGTCACACAGACCCCGGCCCTGGGTGGGATACACCATGTCACACAGACCCCGGCCCTGGGTGGGATACACCAGTGTCAGAGACTCCGACCCTGGGTGGGATACACCAGTGTCACACAGACCCCGGCCCTGGGTGGGATACACCATTGTCACACCGACCACAACCCTGGGTGGGATACACCATTGTCACACAGACCCTGGCCCTGGGTGGGATACACCATTGTCACACAGACCCCGGCCCTGGGTGGGATACACCAGTGTCACACAGACCACGACCCTGGGTGGGATACACCATTGTCACACAGACCCCGGCCCTGGGTGGGATACACCATTGTCACACAGACCACGACCCTGGGTGGGATACACCATTGTCACACAAACCCCGGCCCTGGGTGGGATACACCATTGTCACACAGACCCCGGCCCTGGGTGGGATAGATACACCATTGTCACACAGACCCCGGCCCTGGGTGGGATACACCAGTGTCACACAGACCCCGGCCCTGGGTGGGATACACCATTGTCACACAGACCCCGGCCCTGGGTGGGATACACCAGAGTCACACAGACCCCGGCCCTGGGTGGGATACACCAGTGTCACACAGACCCCGGCCTGGGTGGGATACACCAGTGTCACAGAGACCCCGACCCTGTGTGGGATACACCAGTGTCACACAGACCCCGGCCCTGGGTGGGATAGATACACCATTGTCACACAGACCCCGACCCTGGGTGGGATACACCATTGTCACACAGACCCCGACCCTGGGTGGGATACACCAGTGTCACACAGACCCCGGCCCTGGGTGGGATACACCAGTGTCACACAGACCCCGGCCCTGGGTGGGATACACCAGTGTCACACAGACCCCGGCCCTGGGTGGGATACACCCATTGTCACACAGACCCTGGCCCTGGGTGGGATACACCAGTGTCACACAGACCCCGGCGCTGGGTGGGATGCACCAGTGTCACACAGACCCTGACCCTGGGTGGGATACACCAGTGTCACACAGACCCCGGCCCTGGGTGGGATACACAATTGTCACACAGACCCCGGCCCTGGGTGGGATACACCAGTGTCACACAGACCCCGGCCCTGGGTGGGATACACCAGTGTCACACAGACCCCGGCCCTGGGTGGGATACACCAGTGTCACACAGACCCCGACCCTGGGTGGGATACACCATTGTCACACAGACCCTGGCCCTGGGTGGGATACACCAGTGTCACACAGACCCCGGCCCTGGACTCACACTGATACATTGTAACAACCTGACAGATGTTTGGTAAACAGGAATGGTCTAATTCACTGACAGCAAGTAGAAACAATTGTAACAGAAAGTCTATTAGAAAGCGGCAGAACTTTTCATGGGTCCACAGAAGCGTCTGATGATTTGGGGGGGGGGGGGGGTGAACCTCGCTGGCAATTCACCATCGTCCTCGCTGGAGCTTCAGGGCTGAGCCGGGGCCCCAGCGTTCGTCAGTTACCCTGGGACAGAACTGGGCAGCAGATTGCGGCCTGTTGCTGCAGACGGATTGTCCCTCTCTAGTGCGGGTGATAGATGCGCCCTCTGGGGCAGAACAATGGTGGGCACTGTACCCCTCTGTACAGGAGCCAGCAGCCCGTCACACCTCGGAGTACCGTGGCTCGTACACAGCCCGTCAGCATGCACAACGTGTTGCCAGGGTAAATAATTTAAGAAAGAATATACATTTGAAAGAAGATGCCCATCGGAACAGCCGGGACTACAACGCCTCGGGCCAAAGACTTGTTCATTTGCATGCTGAATGCTATTAACTTTTATACCGCGGATGCCAGGAACGTACGGTTCAATTACCGGAATTGCGGGGCAGAGCTGCGGAGTGTGGCGGCGGTGTCTCTGCCGTTAACCCTTGGTTGGCTGCTCTTGTCTGACCTAGGGGGCAGCAGAGAGGCTGTGGAATAAAGAGGAGTGGTCGCCACCGGATTATAAGCCCCCATTATGCTAAAGCATGGAATCCCTGGGATAAAAAGGGACAACAATGTGCTGGTATCACGACATGGAGCAGAGGAAGCCCCACAGGGTGTAACCTGTCAGTACCCCAGCATGTAGGATGGGGCTATGCCGCGGATTATGGGGTACATCGTATATTGAGGAGAGGGATCAGGCGGATTTACAGAGCACAAATAGCAGTGGGACTGATCATCTGGATGGATGATGATGGTGGATCCCCTGGAGACGCATTTACCAGAATTAGGGTGCATTCACACATTGCAGATTTTCTGCTTTCTCAGCTAATCCACACGTATCCCATGGGAGTCAGCGATGGTAGAACCACACAACCTCATGCAGATCTTGGGGTAGGTTTTCCAGTGTACTAGAATTGTTTTCGGGGAAAAAACTGAAAAGCTTGTCTTCAAGGGACTACAAGCCCCAGTTCCCCTGGCCCATGTGATTGGAGCATGTGCAGAGACGAAAGGCTCCATACACATTAGATCAATGTCGGGTGAAGCTGCCGATATCGACAGGTTCAGCCGAAAGTCTAATGTGACGTGTCAGTGTGCAGCTTTCTAACAGAATGAGCACCGCTGTGCATGGGAAAGACTGACAGCCATCTCATGTGCATGGGAAAGACTGACAGCCATCTCATGTGCATGGGAAAGACTGACAGCCATCTCATGTGCATGGGAAAGACTGACAGCCATCTCATGGGCATGGGAAAGACTGGCAGCCATCTCATGTGCATGGGAAAGACTGACAGCCATCTCATGTGCATGGGAAAGACTGACAGCCATCTCATGTGCATGGGAAAGACTGACAGCCATCTCATGTGCATGGGAAAGACTGACAGCCATCTCATGTGCATGGGAAAGACTGGCAGCCATCTCATGTGCATGGGAAAGACTGACAGCCATCTCATGTGCATGGGAAATACTGACAGCCATCTCATGTGCATGGGAAAGACTGACAGCCATCTCATGTGCATGGGAAAGACTGACAGCCATCTGATGTGCATGGGAAAGACTGACAGCCATCTCATGTGCATGGGAAAGACTGACAGCCATCTCATGTGCATGGGAAAGACTGACAGCCATCTCATGTGCATGGGAAAGTCTGACAGCCATCTCATGTGCGTGGGAAAGACTGACAGCCATCTCATGTGCGTGGGAAAGACTGACAGCCATCTCATGTGCGTGGGAAAGACTGACAGCCATCTCATGTGCGTGGGAAA
Source organism: Ranitomeya variabilis (assembly GCF_051348905.1). Lineage (NCBI taxonomy): Eukaryota > Metazoa > Chordata > Amphibia > Anura > Dendrobatidae > Ranitomeya > Ranitomeya variabilis. Next base: position 13,842,625 of record NC_135235.1, read on the forward strand.
GATTGACAGCCATCTCATGTGCGTGGGAAAGAATGACAGCCATCTCATGTGCATGGGAAAGACTGACAGCCATCTCATGTGCGTGGGAAAGATTGACAGCCATCTCATGTGTATGGGAAAGACTGGCAGCCATCTCATGTGCATGGGAAAGACTGACAGCCATCTCATGTGCATGGGAAAGACTGACAGCCATCTCATGTGCATGGGAAAGACTGACAGCCATCTCATGTGCATGGGAAAGACTGACAACCATCTCATGTGCATGGGAAACACTGACAGCCATCTCATGTGCATGGGAAAGACTGGCAGCCATCTCATGTGATTGGGAAAGATTGACAGCCATCTCATGTGCATGGGAAAGACTGACAGCCATCTCATGTGATTGGGAAAGATTGACAGCCATCTCATGTGCATGGGAAAGACTGACAGCCATCTCATGTGTATGGGAAAGACTGACAGCCATCTCATGTGCATGGGAAAGACTGACAGCCATCTCATGTGTATGGGAAAGACTGACAGCCATCTCATGTGTATGGGAAAGACTGACAGCCATCTCATGTGCATGGGAAAGACTGACAGCCATCTCATGTGTATGGGAAAGACTGACAGCCATCTCATGTGCATGGGAAAGACTGACAGCCATCTCATGTGTATGGCCGGCTTAAGTCCCACTGGGACCAGAGAAAGCACCGGGTGAGAGGAGATTATTTTCTTTTTTTCTTCAATGTCTTCACTTGCGCATTTTGTGGCCGGTCTGCAGTGAACCTGCTGCAAACTCCACTGTACTGCACATTTATAGCAGAGTGCAAGAAATCCACATTATTTAGGCAGGAAAAACTGACATGCGGCAGATGGAAAAATCGCCAAAAACCAAGTAATGGCTGATAACAGGGAGTAACAGATAAGGTGCACAGTAGATGTCATCATCACATTAAATTCTAAAACCTGAACCGTTTTGCATGTGTAGCTGAATGCAATCTATTGTTCCCAGTTGTCAGCCAATAAGTGACAATGAGGCGGAGTCTCCCTCCCAGAGAGGTGTCTGTGGACATACGACCGCATTATACTACAACCCTCATCGGAGGATGTGGCCACCGATCCCGTGGGCGCTCACACATGTAGAACCTAAATGTTTCCATCTCCAGTGCTCAGTACAGACGTGTCCAGGGAGGTAAGTGATGGACGAGGATGTCAGGACACAGCATCAAAGGGTCAAGTGTCTCAGTGAAGGGGAAACCATCAGGGAGCGGGAATCACAGGACCGGCACTTTTACATCATCCTGAATCTAATGGATTTCCTTAGTCTTGATGAAAAGCATCTTACCGTTGTAGGTATACAGCTCCTATGCAGAGCTATGCGCCTCTATGACAACATACACTGTGTCCACTGCTTCTTGTTATCTTACTGAATGTATGGCTCCAAGAAGCAGAGGATAGACGGAAGGAGGAATGACGGCAGGATGGGACCACGAGGGGCAGAGACCACTGTGGCCCCTACACGACCTCACCTGTCTACAGTCGCGGCCAAAAGGGGTGACACTGACAAGTTTTGTTTTTCCCATTTTGCTGCTTCAGTGTTTTTGCTCGTTTAGTCGTCTGTTTCTATGGTTACTGACGAACAATTATAAACATTCCATCATTTTTTACACTATTATAGACAAATACATGAAGTTTCTGTAAAGTCTGAATGTTTCCAGTTCCTGACTGATGGCCGCCCATTCTTGTCTGTCCACGTACATTTTGGGGATTGACCACAGGTTTGCATTGAAGCTGAGATCTTGGGAGTTTCCTCGATCCAAAATGTCAATGTTTGTTCCCAGACACTCTCAGGCTATGTGCACACGGTGCGGATTCGTGTGCGGATTTTTCAGCACAGTTTTTGCTAAATCCGCAGGTAAAACGCACTGCGGATTACCTGTGGATTTCCTGCGGTTTTTGTGCGGATTCCACCTGCGGTTTTACACCTGTGGATTCCTATTATGGAGCAGGTGTAAACTGCTGAGGAATCCGCACAAAGAATTGACATGCTGCGCAATAAACAACGCTACATTTCCGCGTAGAATTTCCGCAGCTGGTTCAAAAACCAGTGTGGGTATCCCTCTATTCTTGATAACCAGCCTTGCTGAAGTTGACAGTTGCGGGTTGCAGCCCGCAGATGTCAGTTTTGCCTAGATGGTTATCAAAAATATAGGGGAACCCACGCCACCTTTTAAAAATAAAATTACTTATTTAGAGCACAGACATCAGCTGATGAAAACTCCCATTAGCAGCCGTCCGGTCTCGCTGTTATTAGCAGCACAGCAGACGTGGGCAGATGGGAGTAGTAGTCCCATCAGCCGACGCCAGTGACCGGAGGTAAACTTTTTACCTCTGATCACAGCTGCGAGCTCACGCTGTCATCTGACAGCGTGGAAACTGTGGCTGCCTGACCAGCGGTAATGATTTTACTGCTGGTCAGAAGCAGATCGGGTGCTCAGGGGGCCAAACCCGAATAGTAACACGGACTTCGTGGTGAAGGCAGTGTTCGGTGTCCGTGCTCGAACAGTAGGTTTTCGGTACAGGTGCCAAACTTTACTGTTTGAGGTCTCCCAACTCTAGTCAATGGTGATCACTGGATTACCTGTACACTATACACTATATAAAGAGCTCCTGTGTATAATGTCACCGGTGATCACTGTAGTACCTGTACATTATACACTGTATAGAGAGCTTCTGTGTATAATGTCACTGGTGATCACTGTAGTACCTGTACACTATACACTGTATACAGAGCTCCTGTGTACTGTATAATGTCACCCATGGTAATTTAATGTGTTAGTATTGTGGTTTTTCATAATGATCAGTATGGTAGTATTCAGTAAATATGTAGTGGTAATATGTGGTCTGGTCATGATGTGTTGGAATTTCTCTCTCTTGTTTGTTGTATTATTTGGTCATTATGTGGTAGTAATATGCGGTCTGGTCACAGTGTGGTGGTATGGATTCCTTATATGTGGTATTATTGGTCTTGGTATAACAGATTTGTGGATCCTGTCCAGCAACAGGATGGTGGTTAGACTCACACTATGTGGTCATAGTATATGGTTAGTATGTGGCGGTATTTATCTCCTTTATGTGGTTTATTATTAGTATATTAGTTTTGGTATAGGGGACTTGTTCAATCATATGGTGAATGAGTTATGTATTTTCTATGAGATTTATATGTTTTATCTTTAGTCTTTTTTAATGTGGGGGAGAGTAGAGCAAACATATGTCTTTATAAAATTGAGAGCTCTACAGGGGCCCGCACATCTGACCAACATGCTGGTGGGGAACCTGGTCCAAATTTTGCATCAGGGTCCATAGGACACTAGTTATGCCACATCACTTACACATTACTCACATGCACACATATACACTATGTTCCAAATTATTATGCAAATTACATTTTTCTCAGATTTTCCTAAATGGTCGGTGCAAATGACAGTCAGTCTCATAAAAGTCATCACCCGTTAGAATATACATCGAATTTTATTGAAGAAACCTCCCAATGATAACAGTATAATCTCCACAATGAATGAAAACTTAAAATGCACTGTTCCAAATTATTAGGCACAGTAGAATTTCTAAACATTTGATATGTATTAAAGAACTGAAAATGCTCATTTGTGGAATTTGCAGCATTAGGAGGTCACATTCACTTAACAAAAAAGCTATTTAACTCCAAAACCTCCCAACAGGCCAAGTTACATGTTAACATAGGAGCCCTTCATTGATATCACCTTCACAATTCTTGCATCCATTGAACTTGTGAGTTTTTGGAGAGTTTCTGCTTGTATTTCTTTACCTCCAGAGCTGCTGTTGTGATGTGAACTGCCTCCCACCCTCATAGATCTTTTGCTTGATGATCCTCCAAAGGTTCTCTATAGGGTTGAGGTCAGGGGAAGATGGTGGCCACACCATGAGTTTATCTCCTTTTATGCCCATAGCAGCCAATGTCTCAGAGGTTTTCTTTGCAGCATGAGATGGGGCATTGTCAGCATGAAGATGATTTTGCTCCTGAAGGCACGTTTCTGCTTTTTATACCATGGAGGAAAGTTGTCAGTCAGAAACTCTATATACTTTGCAGAGGTCATTTTCACACCTTTAAGAATCTTAAAGGGCCCTACCAGCTGTTTCTCCATGATTCTGGCCCAAAACATGACTCCTCCACCTCCTTGCTGACGTTGCAGCCTTGTTGGGACATGGTGGCCATCCACCAACCATCCACTACTCCATCCATCTGGACCGTCCAGGGTTGCTCGACACTCATCAGTAAACAAGACTGTTTTGAAATTAGTCTTCATGTATGTCTGGGCCCAATACAACCGTTTCTGCTTGTGAACACTGTTAAAGGTGGCCGAATAGTAGGTTTATGCACCACAGCAAGCCTTTGAAGGATACAAAACTCCCAAATACATTTTGTGAGCGCACGAGGTCTGGCAGTAGATACGCCAAAAGACCCCGACCTCACCAAATCAGCTCAAAACAAACCATGCCAAAAGGAAAAAAAAGGAAAAGCACCTACACTATCCAACCAAGGTCACCCCAAAACAGTGGGATTCTATAGTAATGCCATTAAGTATGGTGGTGGAAAGAGGGTGCTAGCACTTACCACTACACAGAGGTAGGAGGGGGCGGTCGGGCGATGGTCCCCAACGGACGTTTCGTGGCCACCAGTGCCACTTCCTCGGGGTGCTTTTCCTTATGCATACCATTACAAGGGTATTTACATCTGGGGGAGTGGGGGGATGGGCGCTTTTCCAGCATTCCTGGGACATTCATCCTGTGCTCTAGTCATTAAATAATGTAATGTTTTGATATATATTTTTGTACTATTTATGGCAATTAAAGTTTGTTTTATAAATCATTGCTCTGAATTTTTCTCCTTTTGGCAAGCCTTTGAAGGAGCCTACACCTTGAGGTTCGAGGGACTCCAGAGGCACCAGCAGCTTCAAATATCTGTTTGCTGCCTTGTAATGGCTTTTTAGCAGCTGCTCTCTTAATCCGATGAACTTGCCTGGCAGAAACCTTCCTCATTATGCCTTTATCAGCACAAACACATCTGTGCTCAGATAGAGCCACAAATCTCTTAACAGTACAATGATCACCCTTAAGTTTTTGGGAAATATCTAATGTTTTCATCCCTTCACCAAGGCATTGCACTATTTGATGATTTTCAGCAGCAGAGAGATCCTTTTTCTTTCCCATGTTAATTGAAAACTGTGGCCTGCTTAATCATGTGGAACATCATTTTTAAGTAGTTTTCCTTTAATTAGAATCACCTCCAGCTAATGGTCACGTGTTTAAGATTTATTTCAGTGATCCATTGAGCCCTGAGACACAATACCATCCACGAGTTTATTTGAAAAACAAAACAATTAAATCTTTATGACAATTAAATCCAATTTGCATAATAATTTGGAACACAGTGTATAATATATATATACATACACACAGCTACAAGCACATCACACAAAGTGTAGTTGGGTACATCACACATGCTAACCTCTCCTGCAGAGCCAGCACATGCCAGCAGTGGAGAGGTAGCGGTGCTGACCATAGGACAGAGTCCAATATCTTTTCTGACCTGCTTTCCCAACTCCCTCCTCTATCTTTTGCCTCTCACAGAGCTGGAAGGAAGTAATAGAAACAAGCAGGAGAGGAAGGCAGGATTCACAGACACCTTCATCCCAAAACCCAAATATCTGCTCCCAGGTCTGACCGCCTATCTACACCCCAGGCAATGGAGGCACAGAGGTCTGGAGGAACTATAGATGCAGCACCAGGCACTTTTAATTAAGATAAGTGAACAGTCACAGCCACACCTGCGCTCAGTCACAGCCACGATCAGTCACAAGCACAGATGTGCGCAGTTCCACCCAGAACTACACGCAATCCCAGCCAGAGCTGCACACAGTCATGTCCAGAGCTGCACAGTCAAGTCCAGAGCTGCAGTCACATCCAGAGCTGCACACAGTCACGTCCAGAGCTGCACAGTCACATCCAGAGCTGAACAGTCACATCCAGAGCTGCACAGAGTCACGTCCAGAGCTGCACACAGTCACATCCAGAGCTGCACACAGTCATGTCCAGAGCTGCAGTCACATCCAGAGCTGAACAGTCACATCCAGAGCTGCACACAGTCACGTCCAGAGCTGCACACAGTCACGTCCAGAGCTGCAGTCACATGCAGAGCTGAACAGTCACATCCAGAGCTGCACACAGTCACGTCCAGAGCTGCAGTCACATCTAGAGCTGAACAGTCACATCCAGAGCTGCACACAGTCACATCCAGAGCTGCACAGTCACGTCCAGAGCTGCAGTCACATCTAGAGCTGAACAGTCACATCCAGAGCTGCACACAGTCACGTCCAGAGCTGCAGACAGTCACGTCCAGAGCTGCACACAGTCACGTCCAGAGCTGCACACAGTCACGTCCAGAGCTGCAGTCACATGCAGAGCTGAACAGTCACGTCCAGAGCTGCACACAGTCACGTCCAGAGCTGCACAGTCACGTCCAGAGCTGCACAGTCACATCCAGAGCTGCAGACAGTCACGTCCAGAGCTGCAGACAGTCACGTCCAGAGCTGCACACAGTCACGTCCAGAGCTGCACACAGTCACGTCCAGAGCTGCACACAGTCACGTCCAGAGCTGCGCTCAGTCATGACATACACATAACCCTTTTCTAGCACAACTGTTGAATTGAACACTCTACAGCACATCATGTATTTCTGTAAATGCAGGAACACCACCTGTAAATGCTTCCTGCGGACTTCTCGGGTTGCACCAGTGTGCAGATGGGTCGTTACTTGTTTCTACACAGCCGCCTTCCTGCAGCCTGATGAATAATAATAATAATAATAATAATAATTTTATTTATATAGCGCCAACATATTCCGCAGCGCTTTACAACTTATAGAGGGGACTTATACAGACAACAGACATTACAGCATAACAGAAATCACAGTTCAAAACAGATACCAGGAGGAATGAGGGCCCTGCTGCTCGCAAGCTTACAATCTATGAGGAAAAGGGGAGACACGAGAGGTGGATGGTAACAATTGCTTTAGTTAGATGAAGGATATGATGGAGGAGACAAAGCCACGTCGCCTCTTACAAGTAAAGTTTGAGAATTTGCTCTTCAGCCTGTACATTAAAGATGCCAGAAATGTTTGGGAGTCACCGGGCCGAGCATTCATTAGCGAGCGGCAACCACACAGGTTCACGCCAACGTCCTGCCCGTCTCTAGGACTGGATGGACCAGAGGTGAATAATCACTTCTCACTGATACATTGTGACGCCGCAGACACAGCTGTGCCAGAAATCTGCATTCAAGTCACCACATTGGATAAGAGCCCCCAAATACCTCCGGGGAAGTGATGGGGGACACGTCAGGTAGAGGGGAACGTGCTCCATGTCTCCTAACCAATACTGCTGTGTACTTACCTCTGAACACCATTACGTGCACACATAGACCTCTCTGTCCACCCCTCCATCATACACAGTCGTTTCTACAAGATTTTGGTGACGTCTGTGGGAACTTTCACCCTTTCATCCGAAAGGGAAGATGTGGGGTCAGACCCTGATGATGGGGGAGGTCGGGCTCACAATCTCCGGTGAAGGATGAGGTTTGGCTTTACACCACTGCATCCGACACTCGGCATTGTGCTGGGTGATGTACGGCTGCTCGGCCATGAAGCTCCCGGTGGGGGAGCAGTGTTTGTGCCGATACCAGAGGAGGTCTGGACTCTGCAATTATGGGGCAAGCAGAGCGGTGGTGACTTTTCTGCTCCTCAGCACTCAGCCCCCTGAACTGTAACATTACGGGGTCTCCACTTCGTGGCTGATTTTCTGCGGTTCCTTCCACTTCTCAACAATACCACTCACAGGTGATGGGGAAGATTCAGGAGGAAGAAATGTCATGGACGGACTTGTTACCCCAGTGGCTCCTATTACAGGACCGCGCTGGTATCAGGAGCTCTGCACCAGCAGCCGCTCTGTCACATGGTAGTAACGGTATGGCGGGGGCCGGGGGGTTATAAAAGGGGTTGTGGGGATGGATGAAATACACCGGGAGAAATGGGATCAAGTTTAAAACTAGAACACATTGATTAAGATGTGTGGCCCTGTTCTCTTCCGATTAAAATAAATCCTTATACTCCAGAGCTGCACTCACAGTTCTGCTGCTGGAATCATTGCATGTATACATCAGTGATCACAAAAATGAAGTCCGGTGAACTAATTTCATGGGAGTAATGGCGGAGTAATGGCTGAGCATGCGACTGTTCTATTCACAGCCTATGGGACTGACTGTACTTCTCGCCCCTCGGTCCTTGTGGTCGGTGGCAGTTCTGGCGGTGCGAGCCCCAGCGATCAGACACTTGTCCAGCAGTGTGATAATTAGAAGACCTCCGACTTTAATCTTTTGGAATTAATGTCTTTGGCCGTGTTGACGTCAAGAAAAATAAATAGGAAAACTGTTTGCGGAGCCGACACATTGTGTTTCATGTGGGACATGGCGCCCACACGAGCCATCACGCCATCGGAGCGCTCAGCTGCACCGGCAAACAATCCGAGCCGTGAAGACCATTTGCGACAAGCCACTAAAAAGCAGGCTGAGGCAGATAAAAATAATGAGAGTCTTTCTGTCAAGAAGGATTTAGGAAATATCAGTAGCATTATTAAAATTTAATTTTTTCACCGCGCATTTCGACTCCCCTTTTCCCAGTGATAATGAGGGAGCGCGAACACCTTCACATTACCCGCTCCTTGTTTCATACAATAAATTCAACCTTCCAGTCTGGAGACATTTCAGCACAGAGCTTTGACTGCTAAGGGCTAATTTTCCTTTTTCTTTTCATTCTTGGGATTTTTTATTTTGTGCTTATTCTTTGAGTTGTTTTTTTTTTTTTTTTTTAAATAAATAAATAAAATAATAATAAAAAAACAGAACAGTTTGTTGCTGTTTTTTTTCCATCAGGCCGATGGAACAAATAAAATCAATCTTTGCCCAAACGGACCAGAGAAGTCGAGGGAATATCGGAGGCAGGAAGGTGAACAGTGAAAGAAGCGCAGTTCTGATGCCTTCAAAAGCAGTTTATGTGATCGAGAGGCAGCAAATTAGTGGCCAAGCCGATGTTATCACTGCCGGTGTGTTATACTGGGGGAGCGGAGGCGCGTCTGCTCGGCTGTAGAGTTTACATGGCGGCGAGCGGTGGAAGTAGACTGGAGCGGCCTTAGGCCAAGCAGAGGTTTCGAGAGGTCCGTGCCTCTTCCAGATAACCGGCCACTTAGACGCCCTCTTCTTCTCCTCCACGGCCGAGCTGCACAATGGCCCAGGGTCATCAGTTAACAAAGCAAAGTGGGACCAGGTGTATATTTTTTCCAGACACCTTGGGCTACGACCGTCAGTTCCCGGCACGTTGTACAGAACCCAAAACAACGAGGGCTTCATGAATGTTTCAGCGATTTTGAAGCCTCGGCGTTAGTGCACACTTTCCACGGCCTGCGGTGCTGATGTAACGGGGGGGGAGGAATGCTGCTTATTGATGGAAATCTGCAAATAGCTTGGATCCAGGAGTGGTGGGAGCAAAGACGGCCACAGACGATGGGGGGCGGCTCGTCAGGGTCCACAGTCCCAATAAACAACATTAATCACTAGTCCACAGAAAAGATGATGGATGACTGCTGTGGGTCCGCTGCTGATCCTGGCACCACAGGGTCCCAAAGTGTGAAGCGTTAGTGAGCATGTGCGACCATGTAATGGGCAGGTAATGGTCGCACGTGCTCATTAAGGCTTCATTCACACTGTACTCCAGGGCGCACCTTCCTGAATCCCGGGACACGATAGTTATATTATTCCTGAGTCATTCTGGGTGTTGCAGCCAGCAGCACTGAACAGGTTACAAACAGTAGATCGGTAGGGGTGCGACCACCGGGCTCTCACCGAGGACCAGAGTCCGGCACCAAGGGCCCTCACTCCCATTCATGGTTCGCAGGAGTTTAGTGGAGCACCCTTGGGATTGGCGATAAATGTTCCCGGCTGGAATACCCCTTTAATGATGCCAGGTGAGGGCACAGTTATCAGAGCCCCCTTATGTCTTCTGTGCAGCCCCACCATTAGGACTAGGTCTCAAGTAAGTCCCGATCCCCCAGCATGTCCGCAGGGAAGAGGCGTGGGGGAAGCTAGCCTTTAAAGTACCTCCATGTACCGCCTGATCTGTGGTGCCAACCACCTGACATTACTACCCATGCTATACTAAAACCCTTTTTAATTCATGGGGAATCCCACCAGAATAGATCGGCTTAATATGGAATCTCTGGGCTCGAAAGTGAACAACTGACTGGAGAGCAGGTGGATCCACAAAAAAACCTGGACTGAAAATCTCAAAGCAGATGAGCAGCATCCAAACCAGGGCAATGGAGGCATACGGAGAACACACAAGACACTTATCCCCTGTGCTCTATGAGCAATGATCTCCGGCACAGCACTCTAGCACAGGAGCAGAGCTGTCAATCACACTGCAGACCCTCCCCCGCAGAGCCACACAGCACGGCTGAGCTGTGCCACATCACACTGCAGACCCTCCCCCGCAGAGCTACACAGCACGGCTGAGCTGTGCCAAATTACACTGCAGACCCTCCCCCGCAGAGCCACACAGCACTGCTGAGCTGTGCCACATCACACTGCAGACCCTAGCTGGGTCCCAGCGTCCGTCCACAAATAATGGAGGCAGAAGTGGGGTACGATGTAAGTCAGATACGCATTCTGCTCTATTATCTGACATTGGAGTACAGGATAATGACACCGACACTCGGGGTACAGGATAATGACACTGACACTCGGGGTACAGGATAATGACACTGACACTGGGGGTACAGGATAATGACGCTGACACTGGGGGTACAGGATAATGACACTGACACTGGGGGTACAGGATAATGACGCTGACACTCGGGGTACAGGATAATGACACTGACACTGGGGGACAGGATAATGACGCTGACACTCGGGGTACAGGATAATGACACTGACACTCGGGGTACAGGATAATGACACTGACACTCGGGTACAGGATAATGACACTGACACTCGGGGTACAGGATAATGACACTGACACTGGGGGTACAGGATAATGACGCTGACACTCGGGGTACAGGATAATGACGCTGACACTCGGGGTACAGGATAATGACGCTGACACTCGGGGTACAGGATAATGACGCTGACACTCGGGGTACAGGATAATGACACTGACACTCGGGGTACAGGATAATGACGCTGACACCCGGGGTACAGGATAATGACACTGACACTGGGGTACAGGATAATGACACTGACACTCGGGGTACAGGATAATGACACTGACACTGGGGGTACAGGATAATGACACTGACACTCGGGGTACAGGATAATGATGCTGACACTCGGGGTACAGGATAATGACACTGACACTGGGGGTACAGGATAATGACGCTGACACTCGGGGTACAGGATAATGACACTGACACTCGGAGTACAGGATAATGACACTGACACTGGGGGTACAGGATAATGACGCTGACACTCGGGGTACAGGATAATGACGCTGACACTCGGGGTACAGGATAATGACGCTGACACTCGGGGTACAGGATAATGACACTGACACTCGGGGAACAGGATAATGACACTGACACTCGGGGTACAGGATAATGACACTGACACTCGGGGTACAGGATAATGACACTGACACTCGGGGTACAGTATAATGACACTGACACTGGGGGTACAGGATAATGACACTGACACTCGAGGTACAGGATAATGACACTGACACTGGGGGTACAGGATAATGACACTGGGGGTACAGGATAATGACACTGACACTGGGGGTACAGGATAATGACACTGACACTGGGGGTACAGGATAATGACACTGACACTGGGGTACAGGATAATGACACTGACACTCGAGGTACAGGATAATGACACTGACACTCGAGGTACAGGATAATGACACTGACACTGGGGTACAGGATAATGACACTGACACTGGGGGTACAGGATAATGACACTGGGGGTACAGGATAATGACACTGACACTGGGGGTACAGGATAATGACACTGACACTGGGGGTACAGGATAATGACACTGACACTGGGGTACAGGATAATGACACTGACACTGAGGTACAGGATAATGACACTGACACTGGGGGTACAGGATAATGACACTGACACTCGGGGTACAGGATAATGACACTGACACTCGGGGTACAGGATAATGACACTGACACTGGGGGTACAGGATAATGACACTGACACTGGGGTACAGGATAATGACACTGACACTGGGGGTACAGGATAATGGCACTGACACTGGGGGTACAGGATAATGGCACTGACACTGGGGGTACAGGATAATGGCACTGACACTGGGGTACAGAATAATGACACTGACACTTGGGGTCTCTGCCCCTGACTCATGCTGCTCTCAGATGAAGCAGTTAAAACCTGCTGACAAATTGCCTTTAAGTCTTAAAGAGACCTTGCCTAGGTTTGTGAGGTGCAGTGACCCCCCGATTTGGGTCTGTGCACTTTGTTCCTCATCCTCCGGTTACCTGATGCCTGGAGATGCTCGGAGCTTTTGTTACGTTCTGTTTCTTTCTCCCATGCGTCTCCTCCACCCTCCGACCTTTGTGACGTCCCTTTTGTTCGGGGCCTTTTTGTAGCAGAGGTTGCTGTCGTCTTATTCTGGAGGAGCACAATGGCCCTGGCTTATTCTCAGAGGCTCCTTCCCGGGGCCCCAGGTCCGCGTTCACCATTGTCTAGTATTTGGTTTCACCAGTTCAAGAGACAAAAAAGTAAACTAAGTGTAGAAGTAACCGGCGGCAGCGCCTCCCCTCCCCCGCCGCGCAGACACGGAGTGCGCCACATTTGCACTTGCTCGCCCCTCACATCGGATGAGACAACGCTCCACGTTTCCGATCTTCTCCCGGTGAAGCTTCTGCCTCCTTTCCATCTTCACGTTATTTCACAGCCATGTTGTTTCTTCTTTCATTTGAGGTTTGTAACGTTTTCTATAAATATCGTTACATTTCTGATAATTCGGCAGCTTCCGATGTTTCAGAAAAGGCATTTACTGAACCCTGTACAAACTTCACTCCAGCTTTAATACCTCTTCTGCATGTCAGTGAATAGAAAACTGAAAACTACAAATCTGCATAGACCTCAATGCAACAGATTGTTACAATGTATCAATGTCGGCAGCGGCAGTAATCCAACTTCTGTAAGTGGGCAGACTGCTGGAAGGTAAACTGATACATTGTTACAAAGCAGCAGCTGTGCAGATGTAAGGAGTTGGCGAGGACCCTCAATTGCCTTCCCTCTCCTGACACCGAGCACATGTGTTACGTGCGGCGTCCTAATGTTTTATGAATGTAATGTGCAGTTTTCTGAAGTCCTCTTAATGTCTTATTACTGTAAATGTATTCTCGAGCTTTGCGATAGTCCTAAGGGTTAAACTGTTGGTAGGAGTTAAAAGGGGGACGGTGCAAAGCCTCTGAACTTAGGAACAGGACTTCCTGCCTTTAGGGCAGAGACCGGGCAGGCTTGCCCAGGGCAAGACATGCACAACAGCGAGAGCAGAGGGTTCCCCGGACGAGGGGATAAAAGACTGTTCTGGACAGACGGGCAGTGAGGACGGGCACCGGCTCGTCAGGATCGTCCCCAGGAGAAACTTGGGGTCCGAGACCAGAATGGGACCCGGCTGGTCCGAGGAGAAGGCAGGGAAAGCATAGGAAACATTGACTTGTTTGCACCGTGTTGGAACAGAGCTGTGGCTTGTGGTGTTTCCTGAGATCTCGTCCCCTGCAACATAAGTGAACGTGAGCTGAAGGTAACTGACTGTACGCAGGACTGGGACTTCACTTGTCTTTTCATGTGCAAGGGGCCGGGGTGCTCACTGACTGTGTCTTAGTGAACTCGACCACGACTACCACCCCGTGCCACTTTGTTACACAGGCTGAACTGTGAGTGGCGGGAGATATTATCCTTCTCTAATTGTCAATAAAAAACGTCATAAAAGTTGTTGTAACTCATGTCTGCACCAAAGTGTGAGCGTCAGTGCCCCTGCCATGCTGCCGGTCCGAACTGTCAATCAACAGGAGTGTCCAGCCCCCGACAATCAGGAGGTCGGGAGGCAGAGGAGGCTGCACTGTCCCCTTTCATAACATGGCGCATCTTACTCTAGAGTACTATTAGTTCAAAACTTGCATATAAAGCGCCGGTCTCTGGGCCTAAGCAAGAATGTTTCTATTCACTGACAGCAAGAAAATGGCTTAAAAAGGATGAAACGTTAGAAAGTTGCAGACCTAAAGCGAGAGTGGACGGCGCACAATAAACTGGATTCAGGTGCGGTTAGCGGTGAGGCTTACAAGGCGGCGGCCGGTCCTGCACCGCGCTTTCATATTGTCCTTTCAGTCACTATGGACTCTGTGCGGACATTTCCATCTGTTGATCATGAGCCGCTTGCTTGGAGCGAGACCCTTGGCTATGGCACTGGATATGTTGTCTCCGAACAGCTGCCACTGGCAGGCTCCACGCTCCCGTCCGTCAGGGCTGAGGTTTTTTCTGCCCTTCATTATTACTGGCCTCATTAGTGCAGCGCGGGGCTGTGTGTACGGCTGCGGTGCCACGGGGGTTAATCGCGAGCACAGCCATCGTTCTCCTTTCAAGGTTGTGTTTCATGGAAACGACTTGCTTCTGTCCCCCGGTGCACACAGTCACTCTGCTTAGCATGCAAACAGTGGCGCCTTTGAAAGCTGAACCCAGGGGTTCAATTTTCAAAACGGCTTCGCCCATTCCCTGCCTATGGCGATGAGCGTTTGAAAGCCGGGTCCACCGAGCTTTCCCTTAATTTGCTCCCTCTTCTTCACATAGCTCCATTTTAATTAGATACAAAGGTGTCCTTTCCTGAAGCCACCGAATGTTCAGCCGCTGCTCCTGGTCACGTGCCGGATCTGGGCCCGGTATCACGGAAAATCCAAAAAGGGAGCTCCGACATAGGAACGGGGCGATGCATGGATGGAGGGAAACTCCGAAAATTCTGATACTCCCCAACATGGGCGGACGATCCATCATAGGGGAAACAAATGGAGGAGGTGGTCGGAGAGCTCGACGTCTCTGTGGCAGGACCACGGCCAGGAGGAGGGTCCCGCTCACAGCTGAAGGACTTGTTACTGTGTATCAGTGTAGATATCTGTATTCATGCATGCTGATACACTGTAACAAACACTCAGCTGCGCAATCAGAGCCAGGGATATATAGAAGTGATAAATTCTGCATTACTGGGGGTCCGATTGGTGGGATACCCACAGGCAATTGGTGGGGGCCCATCTGCCGAGCCCCGACTGATCTGGCATCCAGTGGATGGGGGGATGATGTCACTCAGCTACGACACCCTGTGTACAAAGCCTCATTCAGACGGACGGTTTTCACAGACAGATCGTGTACCCATTAAAGTCTATGGGACTGGTCACACTACCCTGTGCTTTCATGGTCTTCAAAAAAATAAAATGGAGAAATACAATTTTCATTCAAATCATGTTAATTTTTGTTTAGCACGAGAAAATCATTGATGGCAAAAATGGATAAATTCCATCACACAGTATAGAGCCCAGTGATGACATCACACCGTATAGAGCCGAGTGATGACATCACACCGTATAGAGCCCAGTGATGACATCACACCGTATACAGCCGAGTGATGACATCACACCGTATACAGCCCAGTGATGACATCACACCGTATAGAGCCGAGTGATGACATCACACAGCATAGAGCCGAGTGATGACATCACACCGTATAGAGCCCAGTGATGACATCACACCGTATAGAGCCGAGTGATGACATCACACCGTATAGAGCCCAGTGATGACATCACACCGTATACAGCCGAGTGATGACATCACACCGTATACAGCCCAGTGATGACATCACACCGTATAGAGCCGAGTGATGACATCACACAGTATACAGCCCAGTGATGACATCACACCGTATACAGCCCAGTGATGACATCACACCGTATAGAGCCCAGTGATGACATCACACCGTATACAGCCGAGTGATGACATCACACCGTATAGAGCCCAGTGATTACATCACACCGTATAGAGCCGAGTGATGACATCACACCGTATAGAGCCCAGTGATGACATCACACCGTATACAGCCGAGTGATGACATCACACAGTATACAGCCCAGTGATGACATCACACCGTATACAGCCCAGTGATGACATCACACCGTATAGAGCCCAGTGATGACATCACACCGTATACAGCCGAGTGATGACATCACACAGTATACAGCCCAGTGATGACATCACACCGTATACAGCCCAGTGATGACATCACACAGTATACAGCCCAGTGATGACATCACACAGCATACAGCCCAGTGATGACATCACACAGTATACAGCCCAGTGATGACATCACACAGTATACAGCCCAGTGATGACATCACACAGTATACAGCCCAGTGATGACATCACACAGTATACAGCCCAGTGATGACATCACACCGTATACAGCCCAGTGATGACATCACACAGTATACAGCTCAGTGATGACATCACACAGTATACAGCCCAGTGATGACATCACACAGTATAGAGCCCAGTGATGACATCACACAGTATACAGCCCAGTGATGACATCACACAGTATAGAGCCGAGTGATGACATCACAGTATACAGCCCAGTGATGACATCACACAGTATACAGCCCAGTGATGACATCACACAGTATAGAGCCGAGTGATGACATCACAGTATACAGCCCAGTGATGACATCACACAGTATACAGCCCAGTGATGACATCACACCGTATACAGCCCAGTGATGACATCACACAGTATACAGCCCAGTGATGACATCACACCGTATACAGCCCAGTGATGACATCACACCGTATACAGCCCAGTGATGACATCACACAGTATACAGCCCAGTGATGACATCACACCGTATACAGCCCAGTGATGACATCACACAGTATACAGCCCAGTGATGACATCACACAGTATACAGCCCAGTGATGACGTCACACAGCATAGAGCCCAGTGATGACATCACACCGTATACAGCCCAGTGATGATATCACACCGTATACAGCCCAGTGATGACATCACACAGTATACAGCCCAGTGATGACATCACACCGTATAGAGCCCAGTGATGACATCACACAGTATACAGCCCAGTGATGACATCACACAGTATACAGCCCAGTGATGACATCACACAGTATACAGCCCAGTGATGACATCACACAGTATACAGCCCAGTGATGACATCACACAGTATACAGCCCAGTGATGACATCACACTGCATAGAGCCGAGTGATGACATCACACCGTATACAGCCCAGTGATGATATCACACCGTATACAGCCCAGTGATGACATCACACTGCATAGAGCCGAGTGATGACATCACACAGTATACAGCCCAGTGATGATATCACACCGTATACAGCCCAGTGATGACATCACACCGTATAGAGCCCAGTGATGACATCACACAGCATAGAGCCGAGTGATGACATCACACCGTATACAGCCGAGTGATGACATCACACAGTATACAGCCCAGTGATGACATCACACAGTATACAGCCCAGTGATGACATCACACAGTATACAGCCCAGTGATGACATCACACCGTATACAGCCCAGTGATGACATCACACCGTATACAGCCCAGTGATGACATCACACCGTATAGAGCCCAGTGATGACATCACACAGTATACAGCCCAGTGATGACATCACACAGCATAGAGCCGAGTGATGACATCACACAGTATACAGCCCAGTGATGACATCACACCGTGTACAGCCCAGTGATGACATCACACAGTATACAGCCCAGTGATGACATCACACAGTATACAGCCCAGTGATGACATCACACAGTATAGAGCCCAGTGATGACATCACACAGTATACAGCCCAGTGATGACATCACACAGTATACAGCCCAGTGATGACATCACACAGTATACAGCCCAGTGATGACATCACACAGTATACAGCCCAGTGATGACATCACACGTACACACCTCACCTGCACATGCTGTGCCTGGAACGTGGAGTTCTGACCCCCGGCGTCACCGACCTTCTCGTCATTACACGGACACTTTATCCTCACAGAGAAGTCATCAGTAATCAGGATACGTGACGAGTGTCAGGACGAGATGCTCCGCGGGGGCCAGGACAGCCGCCATCATTAGAATCCTAAATACCACCAATCCCCAGAAGCAGTAGATCCACTACAACTCCCAGCATGGCTTATGTAATGAGCACTCTCTCGACGAAGGCTTATAAGTTGCCGTGGCCTGGAGCATTGCGCACATCCTCTGTCCTAGAGGTCACATCGGGTTGTATATACACAGCTTTCCCAGGGCATGCTGGGAGTTGTAGTTCCAGCACAGAACTATCGGGGGCAGATTGCCCAGGTCAGAAATAGCAGGCACGGTACTGACTAAGGAACAAGCCTCTGACTGCGGAACCCCTATAAGTTACAGGAAATACAGAGCGCTGCCATTTCCCCCTCCCGCTACTCCCCCAAGTGATGCACTAATTGGGACGCTCCGACTGACCAATGGGGGCAAAGGGGAAGGGGCGTCCGGCCACACCCAATTAAATTCTGGTGCTCGGGGTCAGTGCCTTCCTCTTTGCCCCGGCTGACGGGGGCAGGGACCGTAGATCTCTTGTGGGGGCAGGGACCGTTGATCCCTCGGGGGCAGGGACCGTTGATCTCTCGGGGGCAGGGACCGTTGATCTCTCGGGGGCAGGGACCGTTGATCTCTCGGGGGCAGGGACCGTTGATCTCTCTGGGGTAGGGACTGTAGACCTCTCGGGGGCAGGGACCGACCGTTGATTTCTAGGGAGGCAGGGACTGTTGATTTCTCGGGGGTGGGGTGGGGTGTAGGAACCGTTGATCTCTCGGTGGGGGCAGGGACCGTTGATCTCTCGGTGGGGGCAGGGACCGTTGATCTCTCGGTGGGGGCAGGGACCGTTGATCTCTCGGTGGGGGCAGGGACCGTTGATCTCTCGGTGGGGGCAGGGACCGTTGATCTCTCGGGGGGCAGGGATCGTTGATTTCTCGGGGGGGGGGGTGTAGGGACCGTTGATTTTTCGGGGGGGCAGGGACCGTTGACCTCTCGGGGGGTAGGGACCGTAGATCTCTCTGGGGCAGGGAACATAGATCTCTCGGGGGCAGGGACCGTAGATCTCTTGGGGGGCAGGGACCGTTGATTTCTCGGGGGCAGGGACCGTTGATCTCTCGGGGGGTTCAGGGACCGTAGATCTCTCAGGGGGCAGGGACCGTAGATCTCTCAGGGGGCAGGGACCGTAGATCTCTCAGGGGGCAGGGACCGTTGATTTCTCGGGAGGCAGGGACCGTTGATTTCTCGGGAGGCAGGGACCGTTGATTTCTCAGGGGGGGGGGGGAATCGTTGATCTCTTGTGGGGACAGGGACCGTTGATCTCTCGGGGGGCAGGCACTGTTGATCTCTCGGGGGGCAGGGACCGTTGATCCCTCGGGGGCAGGGACCGTTTATCTCTCGGGGGCAGGGACCGTTGATCTCTCGGGGGCAGGGACCGTTGATCTCTCGGGGGGCAGGGATCGTTGATTTCTCGGGGGGGGGGTGTAGGGACCGTTGATTTTTCGGGGGGGCAGGGACCGTTGACCTCTCGGGGGGTAGGGACCGTAGATCTCTCTGGGGCAGGGAACATAGATCTCTCGGGGGCAGGGACCGTAGATCTCTTGGGGGGCAGGGACCGTTGATTTCTCGGGGGCAGGGACCGTTGATCTCTCGGGGGGTTCAGGGACCGTAGATCTCTCAGGGGGCAGGGACCGTAGATCTCTCAGGGGGCAGGGACCGTAGATCTCTCAGGGGGCAGGGACCGTAGATCTCTCAGGGGGCAGGGACCGTTGATTTCTCGGGAGGCAGGGACCGTTGATTTCTCGGGAGGCAGGGACCGTTGATTTCTCAGGGGGGGGGGGAATCGTTGATCTCTTGTGGGGACAGGGACCGTTGATCTCTCGGGGGGCAGGCACTGTTGATCTCTCGGGGGGCAGGGACCGTTGATCCCTCGGGGGCAGGGACCGTTTATCTCTCGGGGGCAGGGACCGTTGATCTCTCGGGGGCAGGGACCGTTGATCTCTCGGGGGCAGGGACCATTGATCTCTCGGGGGCAGGGACCGTTGATCTCTCTGGGGTAGGGACTGTAGACCTCTCGGGGGCAGGGACCGACCGTTGATTTCTAGGGAGGCAGGGACTGTTGATTTCTCGGGTGGGGTGGGGTGTAGGAACCGTTGATCTCTCGGTGGGGGCAGGGACCGTTGATCTCTCGGTGGGGGCAGGGACCGTTGATCTCTCTGTGGGGGCAGGGACCGTTGATCTCTCGGTGGGGGCAGGGACCGTTGATCACTCGGGGGGCACGGATTGTTGATTTCTCGGGGGGGTGTGTAGGGACCGTTGATTTTTCGGGGGGGCAGGGACCGTTGACCTCTCGGGGGGCAGGGACCGTTGATCCCTCGGGGGCAGGGACCGTTGATCCCTCGGGGGCAGGGACCGTTGATCCCTCGGGGGCAGGGACCGTTGATCCCTCGGGGGCAGGGACCGTTGATCTCTCTGGGGTAGGGACTGTAGATCTCTCGGGGGCAGGGACCGACCGTTGATTTCTCGGGAGGCAGGGACTGTTGATCTCTCGGGGGGGCCGTGTGTAGGAACCGTTGATCTCTCGGGGGGCAGGGACGGGTGGCAGTGTGTGGCACATACCCTGCCGCTCCTTACCCCCGGGTCATGCTGAATAATCATCACTGGCTCTTCTTCAGCAATGTCATCCCTGAAACATGAGCGCCGGGGCCCGGCAGACAATGGCGCTATAGACAGACAGCTCCGCGCTCACATAACTGCACCGACCCAAGCTATACGACTATTTATAGGGAAAGTTCACGACGAGGCCGCAGACAGTGCAGAGAGCCAGCGCACACCAGAACAAGGCATGCAGCAGAGCTCAACTTGGAAATTAAAGGGAAGGTGTCATGGGAAAACGGCCTGCTGCTCATATCAGGTGCCGGTGGTGCGGGCTGCGCTACACAGCTGACATCCATGGTCAACAGCGGCAGCATCTCAGTGGTCAGAGAGCTGGGCGTACTTCTGTGTGTACAGCGCCCTCCTCTGACAACGGTGCATGCCAGAGCCTCATTTCCCAATTTATGGCACATTCTGTGGATAAAGCCAAAATGTTGAATATGAGCATCCCCCTTTAACTCCGTGTCTCGTCGGCATCTATGTAATGCATCCTAATTACTGTGTTCGTCTCTGATTATTGACATTTTCATTATTTCTTGCAGTGGGAAGGGCAATATATTCTTCTTGGAAACAGTCAGCAAGTAGGCGGACTTTGATTAACAGAACGTAACATGAGTTTAGCCTAATCTTGGCTTGTGTCAATTTCCAGGTCAGCCCGAGTCCCTGACACACAAACATCCAGTGCGATGAACATACAATCTCTCACCCTGGATACTTAGCATTGATGACATGGGCAGGAAGCGGATAAAATCCAAACAGACAAATATAAAGAAGAATAAGAGATCCGTCAACAGCAGCTTGCTGATGGTTTCCAGGCAGTAAAAAGAGGTTAAAAGCCAAAGAGAAAGGTATTCCATATAACAGAGATATAATATAAGATCCGTCAACAGCAGCTTGCTGATGGTTTCCAGGTGGCAATTATGGGGCACTGATATGGTGGAGCGTGACGATGACTCTGCTGATACTCTTGGATTACGATCCTTAGTGACCGGTGGAGCCTGTACCCATGGGGCACAATACGGGGCACAATACTGGGCACAGGGCGGCCACTCTCGCAGCGCACTCATCGCCCGGCGGCAGCACCAGGGTTTACAGCAATTTGCAGTAAAGAAGAAAACGGTTTAACGTGATCTGCAGATTCCCGGCAAAGCTGAAGAGAAGGTGATAAATCATTTAGAGCCTGAGACCACCGGGGGTCAACGCTAAAAATTCATACAACTCTCATAACAGCGAGGTCAGGGAGACGAGGACCTGCTAACAGGATAATCCTCCGCCGCCTGCGCCAAACCCAACACATCCTGCAAGTAAAACACTGCAGCCGCCATCAAAAACAGCCAATAAGCTGGAAATACAGACGGGAGAAGGGTCGGGAACGGCAGCGGCGGCCCCTCACCTGTCCGCACAGATAAGGTCAGTCCGCCCCTCAACTGTCCGCACAGATAAGGTCAGTCCACCTCTCACCTGAAAGCTCAGATAAGGTCAGTCTGCCCCTCACCTGTCCGCACAGATAAGGTCAGTCCGCCCCTCACCTGAAAGCGCAGATAAGGTCAGTCCGCCCCTCACCTGTCCGCACAGATAAGGTCAGTCCGCCCCTCACCTGAAAGCGCAGATAAGGTCAGTCCGCCCCTCACCTGTCCGCACAGATAAGGTCAGTCCGCCCCTCACCTGAAAGCTCAGATAAGGTCAGTCCGCCCCTCACCTGTCCGCACAGATTAGGTCAGTCCGCCCCTCACCTGAAAGCGCAGATAAGGTCAGTCCGCCCCTCACCTGTCCGCACAGATAAGGTCAGTCCGCCCCTCACCTGTCCGCACAGATAAGGTCAGTCCGCCCCTCACCTGAAAGCGCAGATAAGGTCAGTCCGCCCCTCACCTGTCCGCACAGATAAGGTCAGTCCGCCCCTCACCTGTCCGCACAGATAAGGTCAGTCCGCCCCTCACCTGTCCGCACAGATAATGTCAGTCCGCCCCTCAACTGTCCGCACAGATAAGGTCAGTCCGCCCCTCACCTGTCCGCACAGATAAGTTCAGTCCGCCCCTCACCTGTCCGCACAGATAAGGTCAGTCCGCCCCTCACCTGTCCGCACAGATAAGGTCAGTCCGCCCCTCAACTGTCCGCACAGATAAGCTCAGTCTGCCCCTCACCTGTCCGCACAGATAAGGTCAGTCCGCCCCTCACCTGTCCGCACAGATAAGGTCAGTCCGCCCCTCACCTGTCCGCACAGATAAGGTCAGTCCGCCCCTCACCTGTCCGCACAGATAAGGTCAGTCCGCCCCTCACCTGTCCACACAGATAAGGTCAGTCTGCCCCTCAACTGTCCGCACAGATAAGGTCAGTCCGCCCCTCACCTGAAAGCGCAGATAAGGTCAGTCCACCCCTCACCTGGACAAGCAGATAAGGTCAGTCCGCCCCTCACCTGTCCACACAGATAAGGTCAGTCCGCCCCTCACCTGAAAGCGCAGATAATGTCAGTCCGCCCCTCACCTGGACAAGCAGACAAGGTCAGTCCGCCCCTCACCTGTCCGCACAGATAAGGTCAGTCCGCCCCTCACATGTCCGCACAGATAAGGTCAGTCCGCCCCTCACCTGTCCGTACAGATAAGGTCAGTCCGCCCCTCACCTGTCCACACAGATAAGGTCAGTCCGCCCCTCAACTGTCCACACAGATAAGGTCAGTCCACCTCTCACCTGAAAGCGCAGATAAGGTCAGTCCGCTCCTCACCTGTCCGCACAGATGTCAGTCCGCCCTCACCTGTCCACACAGATAAGGTCAGTCCGCCCCTCACCTGAAAGCGCAGATAATGTCAGTCCGCCCCTCACCTGGACAAGTAGATAAGGTCAGTCCGCCCCTCACCTGTCCGCACAGATAAGGTCAGTCCACCCCTCACCTGAAAGCGCAGATAATGTCAGTCCGCCCCTCACCTGGACAAGCAGATAAGGTCAGTCCGCCCCTCACCTGTTCACACAGATAAGGTCAGTCCGTCCCTCACCTGAAAGCGCAGATAATGTCAGTCCGCCCCTCACCTGGACAAGTAGATAAGGTCAGTCCGCCCCTCACCTGTCCGCACAGATAAGGTCAGTCCACCCCTCACCTGAAAGCGCAGATAATGTCAGTCCGCCCCTCACCTGGACAAGCAGATAAGGTCAGTCCGCCCCTCACCTGTCCGCACAGATAAGGTCAGTCCACCCCTCACCTGTCCGCACAGATAAGGTCAGTCCACCCCTCACCTGTCCGCACAGATAAGGTCAGTCCGCCCCTCACCTGTCCGCACAGATAAGGTCAGTCCGCCCCTCACCTGAAAGCACAGATAAGGTCAGTCCGCCCCTCACCTGTCCGCACAGATAAAGTCAGTCCGCCCCTCACCTGAAAGCGCAGATAAGGTCAGTCCGCCCCTCACTTGTCCGCACAGATGTCAGTTCGCCCCTCACCTGTCCACACAGATAAGGTCAGTCCGCCCCTCACCTGAAAGCGCAGATAATGTCAGTCCGCCCCTCACCTGGACAAGCAGATAAGGTCAGTCCGCCCCTCACATGTCCGCACAGATAAGGTAAGTCCGCCCCTCACATGTCCGCACAGATAAGGTCAGTCCGCCCCTCACCTGTCCGCACAGATAAGGTCAGTCCGCCCCTCACCTGTCCACACAGATAAGGTCAGTCCGCCCCTCAACTGTCCACACAGATAAGGTCAGTCCACCTCTCACCTGAAAGCGCAGATAAGGTCAGTCCGCCCCTCACCTGTCCGCACAGATAAGGTCAGTCCACCCCTCACCTGTCCGCACAGATAAGGTCAGTACGCCCCTCACCTGTCCGCACAGATAAGGTCAGTCCGCCCCTCACCTGAAAGCACAGATAAGGTCAGTCCGCCCCTCACCTGTCCGCACAGATAAGGTCAGTCCGCCCCTCACCTGAAAGCGCAGATAAGGTCAGTCCGCCCCTCACTTGTCCGCACAGATAAGGTCAGTCCGCCCCTCACCTGTCCACACAGATGTCAGTTCGCCCCTCACCTGTCCACACAGATAAGGTCAGTCCGCCCCTCACCTGAAAGCGTAGATAATGTCAGTCCGCCCGTCGCCTGTCCACACAGATAAGGTCAGTCCACCCCTCACCTGTCCGCACAGATAAGGTCAGTCCGCCCCTCACCTGTCCGCACAGATAAGGTCAGTCCGCCCCTCACCTGTCCGCACAGATAAGGTCAGTCTGCCCCTCACCTGAAAGCACAGATAAGGTCTGTCCGCCCCTCACGTGAAAGCGCAGATAAGGTCAGTCCGCCCCTCACCTGTCTGCACAGATAAGGTCAGTCCGCCCCTCACCTGTCTGCACAGATAAGGTCAGTCCGCCCCTCACCTGTCTGCACAGATAAGGTCAGTCCGCCCCTCACCTGTCTGCACAGATAAGGTCTGTCCGCCCCTCACCTGTCCGCACAGATAAGGTCAGTTCGCCCCTCACCTGTCCGCACAGATAAGGTCAGTCCGCCCCTCACCTGAAAGCGCAGATAAGGTCAGTCCGCTCCTCACCTGTCTGCACAGATAAGGTCTGTCCGCCCCTCACCTGTCCGCACAGATAAGGTCAGTCCGCCCCTCACCTGTCCGCACAGATAAGGTCAGTTCGCCCCTCACCTGTCCGCACAGATAAGGTCAGTCCGCCCCTCACCTGAAAGCGCAGATAAGGTCAGTCCGCCCCTCACCTGGACACGCAGATAATGTCAGTCCGCCCCTCACCTGGGCACGCAGATAAAGTCAGTCCGCCGCTCACCTGGGCAAGCAGATAAGGTCAGTCCGCCCCTCACCTGGGCACGCAGATAAGGTCAGTCCGCCCCTCACCTGTCCGCACAGATAAGGTCAGTCCGCCCCTCACCTGGGCACACAGATAAGGTCAGTCCGCCCCTCACCTGAAGGCGCAGATAAGGTCAGTCCGCCCCTCACCTGGGCACGCAGATAAGTCAGTCCGCCCCTCACCTGACAGCGCAGATAACGTCAGTCAGCCCCTCACCTGGGCAGGCAGATAATGTCAGTCCGCCCCTCACCTGTCCGCACAGATAAGGTCAGTCCGCCCCTCACCTGTCCGCGCAGATAAGGTCAGTCCGCCCCTCACCTGGGCACGCAGATAAGGTCAGTCTGCCCCTCACCTGAAAGCGCAGATAAGGTCAGTCTGCCCCTCACCTGGGCACGCAGATAAGGTCAGTCCGCCCCTCACCTGGGCACGCAGATAAGGTCAGTCCGCCCCTCACCTGAAAGCGCAGATAAGGTCAGTCCGCCCCTCACCTGGACACGCAGATAAGGTCAGTCCGCCCCTTACCTAGACACGCAGATAAGGTAGGCCGCCCCTCACCTGGACACGTAGATAATGTCAGTCCGCCCCTCACCTGGGCACGCAGATAAGGTCAGTCCGCCCCTCACCTGTCTGCACAGATAATGTCAGTCCGCCCCTCACCTAGACAAGCAGATAATGTCAGTCCGCCCCTCACCTGGACACGCAGATAATGTCAGTCTGCCCCTCACTCTACCACTGACTATTTGCCTGTAACGTCTCAGTGTTCCGATGTTTAGTATTAGAGATGGGACCAACAAAAGACAAATTTACTATAATGTATGGGAGATAAAATGGCAAAAATTGGAGTAGAAATCTCTCATTTGGTGGAAAATAGACACTCCAAATAAAATGGTAAGCCATTCCGAGCTGCACCTTCCTCCAACAGGCTCTTGGTTCAAGACTGGAGGATGAATCACCAATCCCAAAAAATTACAAAGTTTCAGAGCTTTTTCCGCTTTCCTCACACAAGTGTCCACATTCCGGTCGCATCCAGAGCTGCATCCACAATGCGATACTTACCATACCATGACAGTCACTATTGTTCATTCACAATCATGAGACCCAAGGGCATGCGTGCAGCTTTGGGTGTGACTAGAGTGCACTACATGATGTCACACAAGATCAGGAAAGCAAAACAATGAAGAGGAGATTCCCATAAACTCCCCAGGGCAGATCTTTGGACGGTCGAAGGTAATTCTTGTGGATTTCTTCCTGTGATTCTCGCTTCTGTCGGGCTCTAGTAATTTATCGTTCTTCTAAGCAGGACTCCAGCGAGCGGTAATAAAGCAGCAGCTAAATTCTTTGAAATTTGCCTTTATCGGCCTCCCAGTGAAGTAGAAAGGAGCGAGCGGCGTCTCCCGGATATTTGGCAGTAAAGAACACTTAAAGGGACGGATCCGGATTTATCTCGCATCTTTGAATTTCCTCCTCGAGCTTTTGGCGATACGGTTTTGTCTTGAAGAGTAAGTTACAAACAGCAAATCATGGCACTTATCGACATCCTAACTTGTTCTAAAGCGAAGGAGGCGACTGCTGAGCGAGTCTCCCCGGTCCCGGAGCTGAGGACGGAGCGGCCTCATCCATGACATCACTACTCACTGCATAAGTCCGGAGAGAAGGCGGCGTGTGAGGACGATGCTCAAAAAGCAAATCATCAGAATCGCTCTGGATCAATAATTGCGTTACAAGAAACTTCCTGACATTATTATCAGGGCTGCATGGGTGCAACCCCCCTGCCCCGGTCCGTGTGCATTTGTTGTACTCCATGTCAGGCTTTGTAAGTAGCCCGGCGTTCTCCCACGTAGTGAACAGCCTGGGCCTATAAGGCTCCTGGACTCACACCTGGGACTCATATTGCTCTAAGACCTGGAACTCTCTTAACTTGCTGCTCACAGATCCAGTCACCAGGACGTCTCCTGCTTGTCTGTGGTTTCCAGTCCCTGAATTACTTGTCTGCGGTTTCCAGTAACCTTCCTACCTACTTGTCTGCGGTTTCCAGTATAAACCTTCCTGTGATTTTCAGTACCGCTACCTACTTGTCTGCAGTTATCAGTACCCTTGCTACCTGTCTCTGGAGTACCTCACCTGCCTGCCTGCAGTTTCCAGGACGTCTTCCTGGCTGTCTATGGCTTCCTATTTGCCTGTGGCTTCCAGTATCATCCCGGCTGTTTGCGATTTTCAAGGTATTAGACTTTCTTGTCACCAGTCTGCGACCCCATGACGCCCCTATTTGCCTATGCTCTTCAGTAACTCTGCTATCTGTGGTTTCCAGGACTTTATTAAACTTCTACTTTCCTTTTCACATGTCCGTGTTTCGTATACTTCATCTGGCTGCTGCCCGTGTGCCCATCCTGACCTTGGGAGATCCACCCCACCGTGTGAGCCCGATGTACGTAACAGCTGGGCCTTATTATTTTATGTTGAACTAAAATCTTAATTCCTTCAAAGTAAGTTGTCAAAATCTTTTCTGAATTTGACCCCTCTCTCCCCTTCCAGACTCCTCTTGTCCTGCTCTCTCCAGAAACCTGTATTTACTCCTCTCTCCACCTCCCGGAAGCCCATGCATCCTCCTCCCCCCTGCAGACTCCTCTGTCCTCCTCCCTCCAAACTATTCTGTCTTCCTCCTCCCTCCAGACCCTTCTGTCCTCATCCTCCTTCCAGACTCCTCTATTCTCCTCCTTCCACACTCCTCCTCCATGCTCATCTATTTTCCTCCCAGCAGCAGACTCTCTTGTCCTCTTCCCTTGCCTCCAGACTCCTCTGTCCTCCACCTTGTAGACTTCATTGTCCTCCTCCTCCTTATAGCCTCTATCCTCTTCCATCCAGACTCCTCTGTCCTCCTCCTCCATCTAGTCTCCCTTGTCTTCCTCCTCCTCTGTCCTCCTCCTCCTTCAGACTCCTCTGTCTTCCTTCTCCTCCTCCTCCAGACTCCTCTGTCCTCCTCCCTCTTTTTTGCCCCATAAGCTGCCATTAAGTGCTCATATAAGAAGGAACAAAACCAATCTGACATATCCATTCAATCCAGACTTTATTCAATCTTGGACGAAAGGAGATTTACTGTAAGTAATAAGATTCCTACAATCTGGCATCCAATAATGCAGAAGACCTGATGACTCCAGCAGAGAAGTGCAGTGTAACGGGGAGACTATAGGATCAGATACATGATAGAAAACGAATTTACGAGATCGTTTTCTGTCATTTCTCGGTTTTTACGAGAGTTTTCTGGACTTTTTATCACATTCTGATGATCCCTTCCCATCACTGCACAAGTAGATAGAAATAACGCGCTGCTCGTCCGCCGTTCTCTCGCCGCCCCCGATGACGGCTGCCTGTGGGGCTCCAGCTCTGACCCCCATGGACGTGTATGGAGCCCGCGGGCTGCTGTAAAACAATCCGCAGTGAGCGGGGTCTCGCACCACAATGCCGTTATTGACTTGTTGCTCCGTCTCTTTCGCTTCTTCGTACCCTGGAGGCTGCAATCAATAGACTTTGCAGCACGTCAGCCTAATAAATCGCGGGCTCCGGCTGGAGCGGGGCCAAGCGGCTGCAAGAAAATCCCTGGTAGACGAGCAGAGGGGCGAGTGACAGCTGCAGCCATTACCGGCCGGATTCACCCCAAACTGCGGCCGACAGCAGCGATGCTGAGAGGGTTCACAGCACCACTGCGGATTCATGTGTGACATGCGGTAATGGATGAGCCTCTGCCAGCACGGGGGACGCGCTCCACTCGCACGGTGTACACACATGGGCACCAGGAACACAACCAACACGCAGGGACGGCTCGCTCTTGGAGAGTCATTGACTTTTGGGAAATGGAAGAAATTAATTTCACACGTTTTTGGGTACAAGTGCCCTTCACTAAGCCCCCTAGACTCCTCCCTGAGCTGTGATCGTCCAGATAGGGCGAGATGGCGAGAGACAGTGATAAAGGGCGAGAGATGTTGAGAGAGTGGCGAGAGGACGAGACGGCGAGAGTGGGTTTGAGATGGTGAGAGATGGTGACAGTGGGCGAGAGACGGTGAGAGATGGCGACAGTAGGCGAGAGATGGCGACAGTGGGCGAGAGATCGTGAGAGAGGGCGACAGTGGGCGAGAGATGGCGACAGTAGGCGAGAGATGGCGACAGTGGGCGAGAGATCGTGAGAGAGGGTGACAGTGGGCGAGAGATGGCGACAGTGGGCGAGAGATCGTGAGAGAGGGCGACAGTGGGCGAGAGATCGTGAGAGAGGGCGACAGTGGGCGAGAGATGGCGACAGTGGGCGAGAGATGGCGACAGTGGGCGAGAGATAGCGACAGTGGGCGAGAGATCGTGAGAGACAGTGAAAGATGGCGAGAAACAGTTAGAGAGGGCGAGAGAGGGTGAGAGGGCGAGAGAGGGTGAGAGAGCGAGAGAGGGCGAGGCGACGCTTCTCTCCAGCGCTTTTCAGGACAAGCGTTGCAGATCACAGATTTGGAGCATTTGCTCGTCTGCGATAATCAGTGTGAACACAACCATACTCTATGTTGTCATCAGTGTGAGGATCTCCGCTTGCTGTCAGAGAATGGAATCATTCTGAACATCCACAAGCTAAGGGCCTTCCCGACCTCCTCATATAGCGGCAGGGTGGCCTACAATGGCTGGCTCAGATTCACTGACATCAGATCCTAAGCAAATGTGACCAGAGGATCCATGAGCGACATGGAACAAAAACTGATACAAAGAAGCGACACAGCAGCGAGAAAAGCATCAATGTCACCTCCAAGACAGGTCGAGTACAAGCAATTCACACCTCTCTCCAGTCATTACTGCAGCGGCGCAGATCTGTGCAACATTCATTAACACCTCGGATAATACCGACCGCGACAACGGCAAAATACCGACCGAGACAGCAGCAAAATACCCACTGCGACAACAGCAAAATACCCACAGTGACAACAGCAAAATACCCACTGCGACAACGGCAAAATACTCACTGCGACAACGGCAAAATACCCACAGTGACAACGGCAAAATACCCACAGTGACAACGGCAAAATACCCACTGCGACAACGGCAAAATACCCACTGCGACAACGGCAAAATACCCACTGCGACAACAGCAAAATACCCACAGTGACAACAGCAAAATACCCACAGTGACAACAACAAAATACCCACTGCGACAACGGCAAAATACTCACTGCGACAACGGCAAAATACCCACAGTGACAACGGCAAAATACCCACTGCGACAACGGCAAAATACCCACTGCGACAACAGCAAAATACCCACAGTGACAACAGCAAAATACCCACAGTGACAACAACAAAATACCCACTGCGACAACGGCAAAATACTCACTGCGACAACGGCAAAATACCCACAGTGACAACGGCAAAATACCCACTGCGACAACGGCAAAATACTCACTGCGACAACAGCAAAATACCCACAGTGACAACAGCAAAATACCCACAGTGACAACAACAAAATACCCACTGCGACAACGGCAAAATACTCACTGCGACAACGGCAAAATACCCACAGTGACAACGGCAAAATACCCACTGCGACAACGGCAAAATACCCACTGCGACAACGGCAAAATACCCACTGCGACAACGGCAAAATACCCACAGTGACAACAGCAAAATACTCACTGCGACAACGGCAAAATACCCACAGTGACAACGGCAAAATACCCACTGCGACAACGGCAAAATACCCACTGCGACAACGGCAAAATACCCACTGCGACAACAGCAAAATACCCACAGTGACAACAGCAAAATACCCACAGTGACAACAACAAAATACCCACTGCGACAACGGCAAAATACTCACTGCGACAACGGCAAAATACCCACAGTGACAACGGCAAAATACCCACTGCGACAACGGCAAAATACTCACTGCGACAACAGCAAAATACCCACAGTGACAACAGCAAAATACCCACAGTGACAACAACAAAATACCCACTGCGACAACGGCAAAATACTCACTGCGACAACGGCAAAATACCCACAGTGACAACGGCAAAATACCCACTGCGACAACGGCAAAATACCCACTGCGACAACGGCAAAATACCCACTGCGACAACGGCAAAATACCCACAGTGACAACAGCAAAATACCCACAGTGACAACAACAAAATACCCACTGCGACAACGGCAAAATACCCACAGTGACAACAGCAAAATACCCACAGTGACAACAACAAAATACCGACCGCGACAACAGCAAAATACCGTCCGCGAAAACGGCAAAATACCGACCGAGACAACGGCAAAATACCAACCGTGACAAAGGCAAAGTACCGACCGTGACAAAGGCAAAGTACCGACCGTGACAAAGGCAAAAAACCACCGTGACAAAGGCAAAATACCCACAGTGACAACAGCAAAATACCCACAGTGACAACAGCAAAATACCCACTGCGACAACGGCAAAATACCCACAGTGACAACAGCAAAATACCCACAGTGACAACAACAAAATACCCACTGCGACAACGGCAAAATACTCACTGCGACAACGGCAAAATACCCACTGCGACAACGGCAAAATACTCACTGCGACAACGGCAAAATATCGACCGAGACAGCAGCAAAATACCCACAGTGACAACGGCAAAATACCCACTGCGACAACGGCAAAATACCCACAGTGACAACGGCAAAATACCCACTGCGACAACGGCAAAATACCCACAGTGACAACGGCAAAATACCCACTGCGACAACGGCAAAATACTCACTGCGACAACGGCAAAATATCGACCGAGACAGCAGCAAAATACCCACAGTGACAACGGCAAAATACCCACTGCGACAACGGCAAAATACCCACAGTGACAACGGCAAAATACCCACTGCGACAACGGTAAAATACCCACAGTGACAACGGCAAAATACCCACTGCGACAACGGCAAAATACCCACTGCGACAACGGCAAAATACCCACAGTGAAAACAACAAAATACCCACAGTGACAACGGCAAAATACCCACTGCGACAACGGCAAAATACCCACTGCGACAACGGCAAAATACCCACAGTGACAACGGCAAAATACCCACTGCGACAACGGCAAAATACCCACTGCGACAACGGCAAAATACCCACTGCGACAACGGCAAAATACTCACTGCGACAACGGCAAAATACCCACAGTGACAAAGGCAAAATACCAACCGTGACAAAGGCAAAGTACCAACCGTGACAAAGGCAAAAAACCACCGTGACAACGGCAAAATATCAACCGTGACAACAGCAAAATACCCACCGTGACAACGGCAAAATATCAACCGTGACAACAGCAAAATACCCACAGCGACAACAGCAAAATACCCACCGTGACAACGGCAAAATACCCACAGTGACAACATCAAAATACCCACAGTGACAAAAGCAAAATACCCACAGTGACAAAGGCAAAATACCCACAGTGACAACATCAAAATACCCACAGTGACAAAAGCAAAATACCCACAGCGACAACAGCAAAATACCCACAGCGACAACAGCAAAATACCAACCGTGACAACGGCAAAATACCCACTGTAACAATGGAAAAAAACCACAGTGATATCAACATGACTGCCCACATAGCAGCAGAGAACTGCCAAATCTGGCAGGTATCAAGAGCCAGAAAGATGGAGGACATTGACACTGGGGGCATAAGATAATGACACTGATATTCTGGTACAGGATAATGACGCTGACACTCGGGGTACAGGATAATGACACGGACACTCGGGGTACAGGATGACACGGACACTCGGGGTACATGATAATGACACGGACACTCGGGGTACAGGATAATGACGCTGACACTCGGGGTACAGGATAATGACGCTGACACTCGGGGTACAGGATAATGACGCTGACACTCGGGGTACAGGATAATGACGCTGACACTCGGGGTACAGGATAATGACACTGACACTGGGGGTACAGGATAATGACACTGACACTGGGGGTACAGGATAATGACACTGACACTGGGGGTACAGGATAATGGCACTGACACTGGGGGTACAGGATAATGACACTGACACTGGGGGTACAGGATAATGACACTGACACTGGGGGTACAGGATAATGACACTGACACTGGGGGTACAGGATAATGACACTGACACTGGGGGTACAGGATAATGACACTGACACTGGGGGTACAGGATAATGACACTGACACTGGGGGTACAGGATAATGACACTGACACTGGGGGTACAGGATAATGACACTGGGGGTACAGGATAATGACACTGACACTCGGGGTACAGGATAATGACGCTGACACTGGGGGTACAGGATAATGACACTGACACTCGGGGTACAGGATAATGACACTGACACTGGGGGTACAGGATAATGACACTGACACTGGGGGTACAGGATAATGACACTGAGGTACAGGATAATGACACTGACACTCGGGGTACAGGATAATGACACTGACACTGGGGGTACAGGATAATGACACTGACACTGGGGTACAGGATAATGACACTGACACTCGGGGTACAGGATAATGACACTGACACTGGGGTACAGGATAATGACACTGACACTGGGGGTGCAGGATAATGACACTGACACTCGGGGTACAGGATAATGACACTGACACTGGGGGTGCAGGATAATGACACTGACACCCGGGGTACAGGATAATGACACTGACACTGGGGGTACAGGATAATGACACTGACACTCGGGGTACAGGATAATAACACTGACACTGGGGTACAGGATAATGACACTGACACTGGGGGTACAGGATAATGACACTGACACTGGGGTACAGGATAATGACACTGACACTCGGGGTACAGGATAATGACACTGACACTCGGGGTACAGGATAATGACACTGACACTCGGGGTACAGGATAATGACACTGACACACGGGGTTCAGGATAATGACACGGACACTCGGGGTACAGGATGACTGACACTCGGGGTACAGGATAATGACACTAAGGGTATGTTTCCACTGTCAGGATGGCCGGTGGTATCGCCGCAGCGGCGAAGCCGCTCGGCGCTAAGCCCCACCCCCTTTCTGGGACGCGATCATGCCGGATGTGTTAACTCTTCACATCCGGGATGATCGCTCTCTCCCATAGCGCCCTGTGATATGCCTTGCGGGGACGCTGCGTCCCCGCAAGGTGTACGGACATGCTGCGATCTGAAAAGACGCGCAGCATGTCCGGAGTCGCAGGGCCGCCGCGTGCGGGTTTCCACGCATAGTGGAGACGGGATATCATAAAATCCCCTCCACTATGCTGGAACATCTGGACGCTGCTTGTTTGACGCTGCAGCTCTGCGCAGCGTCAAACAAGCAGCGTTTCCTGACCGTGGAAACATACGGTAACACTCGGGGTACAGGATGATGACGCTGACACTCGGGGTACAGGATAATGACACTGACACTCGGGGTACAGGATAATGACGCTGACACTCGGGGTACAGGATAATGACACTGACACACGGGGTTCAGGATAATGACACTGATACTTGGGGTACAGGATAATGACACGGACACTCGGGGTACAGGATAATGACACGGACACTCGGGGTACAGGATGATGACACTGACACTCGGGGTACAGGATAATGACACTGACACTCGGGGTACAGGATAATGACACTGACACTCGGGGTACAGGATAATGACACTGACACTCGGGGTACAGGATAATGACACTGACACTCGGGGTACAGGATAATGACACTGACACTCGGGGTACAGGATAATGACACTGACACTGGGGGTACAGGATAATGACACTGACACTGGGGGTACAGGATAATGACACTGACACTGGGGGTACAGGATAATGACACTGACACTCGGGGTACAGGATAATGGCACTGACACTGGGGTACAGGATAATGACACTGACACTGGGGGTACAGGATAATGACACTGACACTGGGGTACAGGATAATGACACTGACACTGGGGGTACAGGATAATGACGCTGACACTCGGGGTACAGGATAATGACGCTGACACTCGGGGTACAGGATAATGGCACTGACACTGGGGTACAGGATAATGACACTGACACTGGGGGTACAGGATAATGACACTGGGGGTACAGGATAATGACAGTGACACTCGGGGTACAGGATAATGACACTGACACTCGGGGTACAGGATAATGACACTGACACTCGGGGTACAGGATAGTGACACTGACACTGGGGGTACAGGATAATGACACTGACACTGGGGGTACAGGATAATGACACTGACACTCGGGGTACAGGATAATGACACTGACACTGGGGGTACAGGATAATGACACTGACACTCGGGGTACAGGATAGTGACACTGACACTGGGGGTACAGGATAATGACACTGACACTGGGGGTACAGGATAATGACACTGACACTCGGGGTACAGGATAGTGACACTGACACTGGGGGTACAGGATAATGACACTGACACTCGGGGTACAGGATAATGACACTGACACTGGGGGTACAGGAAAATGACACTGACACTCGGGGTACAGGATAATGACACTGACACTCGGGGTACAGGATAATGACACTGACACTGGGGGTACAGGATAATGACACTGACACTCGGGTACAGGATAATGACACTGACACTCGGGGTACAGGATAATGACACTGACACTCGGGGTACAGGATAGTGACACTGACACTGGGGGTACAGGATAATGACACTGACACTGGGGGTACAGGATAATGACACTGACACTCGGGGTACAGGATAATGACACTGACACTCGGGGTACAGGATAATGACACTGACACTCGGGGTACAGGATAATGACACTGACACTCGGGGTACAGGATAATGACACTGACACTGGGGGTGCAGGATAATGACACTGACACTGGGGGTACAGGATAATGACACTGACACTGGGGGTACAGGATAATGACACTGACACTGGGGGTACAGGATAATGACACTGACACTCGGGGTACAGGATAATGGCACTGACACTGGGGTACAGGATAATGACACTGACACTCGGGGTACAGGATAATGACACTGACACTGGGGGTACAGGATAATGACACTGACACTGGGGTACAGGATAATGACACTGACACTGGGGGTACAGGATAATGACGCTGACACTCGGGGTACAGGATAATGACGCTGACACTCAAGGTACAGGATAATGGCACTGACACTGGGGTACAGGATAATGACACTGACACTGGGGGTACAGGATAATGACACTGGGGGTACAGGATAATGACAGTGACACTCGGGGTACAGGATAATGACACTGACACTGGGGGTACAGGATAATGACACTGACACTCGGGGTACAGGATAATGACACTGACACTCGGGGTACAGGATAGTGACACTGACACTGGGGGTACAGGATAATGACACTGACACTGGGGGTACAGGATAATGACACTGACACTCGGGGTACAGGATAATGACACTGACGGTACAGGATAATGACACTGACACTCGGGGTACAGGATAGTGACACTGACACTGGGGGTACAGGATAATGACACTGACACTGGGGGTACAGGATAATGACACTGACACTCGGGGTACAGGATAGTGACACTGACACTGGGGGTACAGGATAATGACACTGACACTGGGGGTACAGGAAAATGACACTGACACTCGGGGTACAGGATAATGACACTGACACTCGGGGTACAGGATAATGACACTGACACTGGGGGTACAGGATAATGACACTGACACTCGGGTACAGGATAATGACACTGACACTCGGGGTACAGGATAATGACACTGACACTCGGGGTACAGGATAGTGACACTGACACTGGGGGTACAGGATAATGACACTGACACTGGGGGTACAGGATAATGACACTGACACTCGGGGTACAGGATAATGACACTGACACTCGGGGTACAGGATAATGACACTGACACTGGGGTACAGGATAATGACACTGACACTCGGGTACAGGATAATGACACTGACACTCGGGGTACAGGATAATGACACTGACACTGGGGTACAGGATAATGACACTGACACTGGGGGTACAGGATAATGACACTGACACTCGGGGTACAGGATAATGACACTGACACTGGGGGTACAGGATAATGACACTGACACTCGGGGTACAGGATAATGACGCTGACACTCGGGGTACAGGATAATGACACTGACACTCGGGGTACAGGATAATGACACTGACGTACAGGATAATGACACTGACACTCGGGGTACAGGATAATGACGCTGACATTGGGGGTACAGGATAATGACGCTGACACTCGGGGTACAGGATAATGACGCTGACACTGGGGGTACAGGATAATGACACTGACACTGGGGTACAGGATAATGACACTGACACTCGGGGTACAGGATAATGACACTGACACTCGGGGTACAGGATAATGACGCTGACATTGGGGGTACAGGATAATGACACTGACACTCGGGGTACAGGATAATGACGCTGACACTGGGGGTACAGGATAATGACACTGACACTGGGGGTACAGGATAATGACACTGACACTCGGGGTACAGGATAATGACACTGACACTCGGGGTACAGGATAATGACGCTGACACTGGGGGTACAGGATAATGACGCTGACACTCGGGGTACAGGATAATGACACTGACACTGGGGGTACAGGATAATGACACTGACACTGGGGGTACAGGATAATGACACTGACACTTGGGGTACAGGATAATGACACTGACACTGGGGGTTCAGGATAATGACACTGACACACGGGGTTCAGGATAATGACACTGACACACGGGGTTCAGGATAATGACACGGACACTCGGGGTACAGGATGACTGACACTCGGGGTACAGGATAATGACACTAAGGGTATGTTTCCACTGTCAGGATGGCCGGTGGTATCGCCGCAGCGGCGAAGCCGCTCGGCGCTAAGCCCCACCCCCTTCCTGGGACGCGATCATGCCGGATGTGTTAACTCTTCACATCCGGGATGATCGCTCTCTCCCATAGCGCCCTGTGATATGCCTTGCGGGGACGCTGCGTCCCCGCAAGGTGTACGGACATGCTGCGATCTGAAAAGACGCGCAGCATGTCCGGAGTCGCAGGGCCGCCGCGTGCGGGTTTCCACGCATAGTGGAGACGGGATATCATAAAATCCCCTCCACTATGCTGGAACATCTGGACGCTGCTTGTTTGACGCTGCAGCTCTGCGCAGCGTCAAACAAGCAGCGTTTCCTGACCGTGGAAACATACGGTAACACTCGGGGTACAGGATAATGACGCTGACACTCGGGGTACAGGATAATGACACTGACACACGGGGTTCAGGATAATGACACTGATACTTGGGGTACAGGATAATGACACTGACACTGGGGGTACAGGATAATGACACGGACACTCGGGGTACAGGATGATGACACTGACACTCGGGGTACAGGATAATGACACTGACACTCGGGGTACAGGATAATGACACTGACACTCGGGGTACAGGATAATGACACTGACACTCGGGGTACAGGATAATGACACTGACACTGGGGGTACAGGATAATGACACTGACACTGGGGGTACAGGATAATGACACTGACACTGGGGGTACAGGATAATGACACTGACACTCGGGGTACAGGATAATGACACTGACACTCGGAGTACAGGATAATGACACTGGGGGTACAGGATAATGACACTGACACTGGGGTACAGGATAATGACGCTGACACTTGGGGTACAGGATAATGACGCTGACACTCGGGGTACAGGATAATGACACTGACACTCGGGGTACAGGATAATGACACTGACACTGGGGGTACAGGATAATGACACTGACACTCGGGGTACAGGATAATGGCACTGACACTGGGGGTACAGGATAATGACACTGACACTGGGGGTACAGGATAATGACACTGACACTGGGGGTACAGGATAATGACACTGACACTGGGGTACAGGATAATGACACTGACACTGGGGGTACAGGATAATGGCACTGACACTGGGGGTACAGGATAATGACACTGACACTGGGGGTACAGGATAATGACACTGACACTCGGGTACAGGATAATGACACTGACACTCGGGGTACAGGATAATGACACTGACACTGGGGGTACAGGATAATGACACTGACACTCGGGTACAGGATAATGACACTGACACTCGGGGTACAGGATAATGACACTGACACTCGGGGTACAGGATAATGACACTGACACTCGGGTACAGGATAATGACACTGACACTGGGGGTACAGGATAATGACGCTGACACTCGGGGTACAGGATAATGACACTGACACTCGGGGTACAGGATAATGACACTGACATTCGGGGTACAGGATAATGACACTGGGGGTACAGGATAATGACACTGACACTCGGGGTACAGGATAATGACACTGATACTCGGGGTACAGGATAATGACACTGACGTACAGGATAATGACACTGACACTCGGGGTACAGGATAATGACACTGACACTGGGGGTACAGGATAATGACACTGACACTCGGGGTACAGGATAATGACGCTGACATTGGGGGTACAGGATAATGACGCTGACACTCGGGGTACAGGATAATGACACTGACACTCGGGGTACAGGATACTGACACTGGGGGTACAGGATAATGACACTGACACTCGGGGTACAGGATAATGACACTGACACTCGGGGTACAGGATAATGACACTGACACTCGGGGTACAGGATAATGACGCTGACACTCGGGGTACAGGATAATGACGCTGACACTCGGGGTACAGGATAATGACGCTGACACTCGGGGTACAGGATAATGACACTGGGGGTACAGGATAATGACACTGACACTCGGGGTACAGGATAATGACACTGACACTCGGGGTACAGGATAATGACACTGACAATCGGGGTACAGGATAATGACACTGACACTGGGGGTACAGGATAATGACACTGACACTCGGGGTACAGGATAATGACACTGACACTGGGGTACAGGATAATGACGCTGACACTGGGGGTACAGGATAATGACACTGACACTCGGGGTACAGGATAATGACGCTGACACTCGGGGTACAGGATAATGACACTGGGGGTACAGGATAATGACACTGACACTAGGGGTACAGGATAATGACGTTGACACTCGGGGTACAGGATAATGACACTGACACTGGGGTACAGGATAATGACACTGACACTCGGGGTACAGGATAATGACACTGACACTCGGGGTACAGGATAATGACACTGACAATCGGGGTACAGGATAATGACACTGACACTGGGGGTACAGGATAATGACACTGACACTCGGGGTACAGGATAATGACACTGACACTCGGGGTACAGGATAATGACACTGACACTGGGGGTACAGGATAATGACACTGACACTCGGGGTACAGGATAATGACGCTGACACTCGGGGTACAGGATAATGACACTGGGGGTACAGGATAATGACACTGACACTCGGGGTACAGGATAATGATGTTGACACTCGGGGTACAGGATAATGACACTGACACTGGGGTACAGGATAATGACACTGACACTCGGGGTACAGGATAATGACACTGACACTCGGGGTACAGGATAATGACACTG
Source organism: Ranitomeya variabilis (assembly GCF_051348905.1). NCBI lineage: Eukaryota > Metazoa > Chordata > Amphibia > Anura > Dendrobatidae > Ranitomeya > Ranitomeya variabilis. The sequence goes on from NC_135235.1 coordinate 13,883,910, forward strand.
ACAATCGGGATACAGGATAATGACACTGACACTGGGGGTACAGGATAATGACACTGACACTCGGGGTACAGGATAATGACACTGACACTCGGGGTACAGGATAATGACGCTGACACTGGGGGTACAGGATAATGACGCTGACACTCGGGGTACAGGATAATGACACTGACACTGGGGGTGCAGGATAATGACACTGACACTGGGGGTGCAGGATAATGAGACTGACACTGGGGTACAGGATAATGACACTGACACTCGGGGTACAGGATAATGACACTGACACTCGGGGTACAGGATAATGACACTGACACTGGGGGTACAGGATAATGACGCTGACACTTGGGGTACAGGATAATGACGCTGACACTTGGGGTACAGGATAATGCCGCTGACACTCGGGGTACAGGATAATGACCCTGACACTCGGAGTACAGGATAATGACACTGACACTGGGGGTACAGGATAATGACACTGACACTCGGGGTACAGGATAATGACACTGACACTCGGGGTACAGGATAATGACGCTGACACTCGGGGTACAGGATAATGACACTGACACTGGGGATACAGGATAATGACACTCGGGGTACAGGATAATGACGCTGACACTCGGGGTACAGGATAATGACACTGACACTCGGGGTACAGGATAATGACACTGACACTCGGGGTACAGGATAATGACACTGACACTCGGGGGTACAGGATAATGACTGACACTCGGGGTACAGGATAATGACACTGACACTGGGGGTACAGGATGATGACGCTGAGGGTACAGTATAATGACGCTGACACTCGGGGTACAGGATGATGACGCTGACACTCGGGGTACAGGATAATGACACTGACACTCGGGGTACAGGATAATGACACTGACACTAGGGGTACAGGATAATGACACTGACACTCGGGGTACAGGATAATGACACTGACACTCGGGGTACAGGATAATGACACTGACACTCGGGGTACAGGATAATGACACTGACGGTACAGGATAATGACACTGACACTCGGGGTACAGGATAATGGCACTGACACTCGGGGTACAGGATAATGACACTGACGGTACAGGATAATGACACTGACACTCGGGGTACAGGATAATGACACTGACACTCGGGGTACAGGATAATGGCACTGACACTCGGGGTACAGGATAATGACACTGACACTGGGGGTACAGGATAATGGCACTGACACTCGGGGTACAGGATAATGACACTGACACTCGGGGTACAGGATAATGACACTGACACTCGGGGTACAGGATAATGACACTGACACTCGGGGTACAGGATAATGACACTGACACTCGGGGTACAGGATAATGACACTGACACTCGGGGTACAGGATAATGACACTGACACTCGGGGTACAGGATAATGACACTGACACTGGGGGTACAGGATAATGACACTGACACTCGGGGTACAGGATAATGACACTGACACTCGGGGTACAGGATAATGGCACTGACACTCGGGGTACAGGATAATGACACTGACACTCGGGGTACAGGATAATGACACTGACACTCGGGGTACAGGATAATGGCACTGACACTCGGGGTACAGGATAATGACACACACTGGGGGTACAGGATAATGACACTGACACTGGGGGTACAGGATAATGACGCTGACACTCGGGGTACAGGATAATGACGCTGACACTCGGGGTACAGGATAATGACACTGACACTCGGGGTACAGGATAATGACGCTGACACTCGGGGTACAGGATAATGACACTGACACTCGGGGTACAGGATAATGACACTGACACTGGGGGTACAGGATAATGACACTGACACTTGGGGTACAGGATAATGACACTGACACTCGGGGTACAGGATAATGACGCTGACACTCGGGGTACAGGATAATGACGCTGACACTCGGGGTACAGGATAATGACACTGACACTCGGGGTACAGGATAATGACACTGACACTGGGGGTACAGGATAATGACACTGACACTCGGGGTACAGGATGATGACGCTGACACTCGGGGTACAGGATAATGACACTGACACTCGGGGTACAGGATAATGACGCTGACACTCGGGGAACAGGATAATGACGCTGACACTCAGGATAATGGGGTCGCCTTGCTCCCCGACACCGCCTGGCTATATACTCCAGCTGTGGGGAACGCTCTCGGGACGCTCAGTCGGGGGGACGCAGCATTAGTCTGCGGTGCTGGCGCTCGTCTTGGGAGCAGATGATAAGGAGACTGATGATGGCTTAATGAGTGTAATTACGGTGTTTTTCTCAGTCGCTGTCTTGTCTCCGAGTCTCTGGGTTATACGGGAAATCACGTACGGGACACTTGGGGCACAAGTAATAAGCTGCAGTCAGAGCGCTGCTCCGCACGGTCACACTGGGCTGCAGTATTAATTAGCAGTAATTATGACAGAGCTGGCCTCTTCACCAGATAATATGGCTCCTCTGACTTCGTGTCTCGGGGTCCCTGGGCCCCTTAGTCAGGCGCCTCGTGTGTCCTGTACTAACCGGATCCGCTTTCTTCAGTGTCCTGGATCAGTTTTCGGTCGTCGCACTTTTATTACTCTTCTGTCTGCAAACAATGTCAGCAGTGAAGTATAAGAACGGACGTGTGAATAATCACTGCTGGAATTACAAATCTTCCAGGACCGACGCACCGTCGCTATAGGGAAAGTCCCTCTGATTGCCGATACCTCATTTTCCAGGTATCTGATTGCTGTCATTGAATCTGGCATCGGACGTCATTTACAACTTTTTAAAGTTGATATGTTTTCCCGACAGAAAGGGCAGGTTCGGGGCCGAATTGAAGGAGTTCAGGTATTTGAGCCCAGAAAGTCCCTGTAGGAGCAGGAGCACAGAGCAGACACCTATGGGGCACGTTCACACGGGGCGCTGTGCATGCAGCTTGTTTGGTGGGTGAAATATCCAGCACTTTACAGCACAATCAATGAGATTTCGGAGCTCTCGGGCACACGCTGGGCTTTGAGCCCCACTGAGTTGTCTGCAGACGCAGCATGTCAATTTTTATGTCGTCTTTACAGCAATTTTCACCTATTGAAATGAATGGGAAAACAGGAAATAATGCAAAAAAAAAGTGCATATTGTTTTCTGGCATCCCCAAAAAAATAAAACCACCAAGTGTGGACAACCCCTTACTTCACAGACTTGTGAGGAATAACAACCTCGGTACTGCGCTGTGGAATATGCTGGCGCTATAGAAGAAATGATCATTACCTTCCTGGCACTGAGCCACACGCCGGCTACATGATCCACAAACAGTGAGACATGAGTAATTAGGGATTTAGTAAGATGAGCTCGGATCAATCACTCAACTGATCAATCACAGGGTGAAAACTGCAAGTAAACAGCGCGGATCAGATCTGAAAGCGAAGATCTACTGACTGCAGGCGAGGAAGAGTCCGACAACCGGGAACCTGGCAGCACATGTGTCTGTCCATATATACTAAGTAATCCAGTAGATCTTACAGATTCCTGCAATAAGACTGCAGATAAAACACAAATTCTACGAACCACAAAACTGGCTGCAAAGCCTGGAATCTACTATATAATTGTTAGGGTCACTTCCGTCTTTCAGTCTTTCTGTCACGGATATTCATTGGTCGCGGCCTCTGTCTGTCATGGAATCCAAGTCGCAAAAAGCCCACGACCAATCAGCGACGCGCACAGTCCGGAAGAAAATGGCCGCTCCTTACTCCCCGCACTCAGTGCCCGGGCGCCCGCATACTCCCCTCCGGTCACCGCTCACACAGGGTTAATGCCGGCGGCAACAGACCGCGTTATGCCGCGGGTAACTCACTCCGTTACCGCCGCTATTAACCCTGTGTGACCAAGTTTTTTACTATTGAGGCAGCCTATGCAGCGTCAATAGTAAAAACATCTAATGTTAAAAATAATAAAAATAAAAATAAAAAATGATTATATACTCACCTACGCCGCCTTTCCTGCTCCTCGCGATGCAAGCGGAACGTTCCGGTGGCAAGGATGGTCTGGCAGAAGGACCTGCCATGACGTCACTGTCATGTGACCGCGACACGGTCATGTGACCGCGACACGGTCACGTGACCACGACATCATCACACCCTGGGACCGGAAGCTGCCGCCTGCACCCCACACAGGCGACAGAGCTACAACGCGCCTGCGGAAGGTGAGTATATGTTTTTTTTAAATTTTTTTAACCTGTGTCATACGTGGATGGGCAATATACTACATGGCTCGGCAATATACTACGTCACTGGGCAATATACTACGTCACTGGGCAATATACGTCGCTGGGCAATATACGTCGCTGGGCAATATACTACGTGGACATGCATATTCTAGAATACCCGATACGTTAGAATTGGGCCACCATCTAGTAAGTAATAAGAAGAAAGAAAGCCACATATCTCCTAATATAGAGCTTGTATGGGGAGGTGAATAGCAAGCCCAGAAATTACCTAGTACATAAAAAAAACAGCTAAATAAATACAGGCAACATCAGCAGCTATACATGTGCTCCAAAAATACAATGTATCACACCGCATACCGCTCCTGAGTTACATCCTGTTTTATACCCCAGAGCTGCACTCACTATTCTGCTGGTGCAATCACTGTGTACATACATTACATTACTGATCCTGAGTTACATCCTGTATTATACTCCAGAGCTGCACTCACTATTCTGCTGGTGCAGTCACTGTGTACATACATTACATTACTGATCCTGAGTTACATCCTGTATTATACTCCAGAGCTGCACTCACTATTCTGCTGGTGCAGTCACTGTGTACATACATTACATTACTGATCCTGAGTTACAACCTGTATTATAGCCCAGAGCTGCACTCACTATTCTGCTGGTGCAGTCACTGTATACATACATTACATTACTGATCCTGAGTTACATCCTGTATTATACCCCAGAGCTGCACTCACTATTCTGCTGGTGCAGTCACTGTGTACATACATTACATTACTGATCCTGAGTTACATCCTGTATTATACTCCAGAGCTGCACTCACTATTCTGCTGGTGCAGTCACTGTGTACATACATTATAGTACTGATCCTGAGTTACATCCTGTATTATACCCCAGAGCTGCACTCACTATTCTGCTGGTGCAGTCACTGTGTACATACATTACATTACTGATCCTGAGTTACATCCTGTATTAAACTCCAGAGCTGCACTCACTATTCTGCTGGTGCAGTCACTGTGTACATACATTACATTACTGATCCTGAGTTACCTCCTGTATTATACTCCAGAGCTGCACTCACTATTCTGCTGGTGCAGTCACTGTGTACATACATTACAGTACTGATCCTGAGTTACATCCTGTATTATACCCCAGAGCTGCACTCACTATTCTGCTGGTGCAGTCACTGTGTACATACATTACATTACTGATCCTGAGTTACATCCTGTATTATACCCCAAAGCTGCACTCACTATTCTGCTGGTGCAGTCACTGTGTCCATACATTACATTACTGATCCTGAGTTACCTCCTGTATTATACTCCAGAGCTGCACTCACTATTCTGCTGGTGCAGTCACTGTGTACATACATTACATTACTGATCCTGAGTTACATCCTGTATTATACTCCAGAGCTGCACTCACTATTCTGCTGGTGCAGTCACTGTGTACATACATTACATTACTGATCCTGAGTTACATCCTGTATTATACCACAGAGCTGCACTCACTATTCTGCTGGTGCAGTCACTGTGTACATACATTACATTACTGATCCTGAGTTACCTCCTGTATTATACTCCAGAGCTGCACTCACTATTCTGCTGGTACAGTCATTGTGTACATACATTACATTACTGATCCTGAGTTACATCCTGTATTATACTCCAGAGCTGCACTCACTATTCTGCTGGTGCAGTCACTGTGTACATACATGACATTACTGATCCGGAGTTACATCCTGTATTATACTCCAGAGCTGCACTCACTATTCTTCTGGTGCAGTCACTGTGTACATACATTATATTACTGATCCTGAGTTACATCCTGTATTATACTCCAGAGCTGCACTCACTATTCTGCTGGTGCAGTCACTGTGTACATACATTACATTACTGATCCTGAGTTACCTCCTGTATTATACTCCAGAGCTGCACTCACTATTCTGCTGGTGCAGTCACTGTGTACATACATTACATTACTGATCCTGAGTTACCTCCTGTATTATACTCCAGAGCTGCACTCACTATTCTGCTGGTGCAGTCACTGTGTACATACATTACATTACTGATCCTGAGTTACATGCTGTATTATACCCCAGAGCTGCACTCACTATTCTGCTGGTGCTGTCACTGTGTACATACATTACATTACTGATCCTGAGTTATCTCCTGCATCAGGCTATGTGCACACGCTGCGGACTGTTGTGCGGATTTTTCGGCACTGATTTTGATAAATCCGCAGGGCAAAAACACTGCGTTTTTGCCGCGGATTTATAACGGATTTTCCCTGGTTTTTGTGCGGATCCTACTGCGGTTTGACACCTGCGTTTTTTTTAATATGGAGCAGGTGTCAAACCGCTGCGGATTCCGCACAAAAAATTGACATGCTGCAGAAAATAAACCGCAGCGTTTCCGCGCGTTTTTTTCCGCAGCATGTGCACAGCGGTTTTTGTTTTCCATAGGTTAACATTGTACTGTACACCGCATGGAAAACTGCTGCGGATCCGCAGCGTCAAAAACGCTGTGGATCCGCAGCAAAAACCGCAACGTGTGCACATACCCTTATACTCCAGAGCTGCACTCACTATTCTGCTGTTTCTGGATAGGGCTAGGCCGCTCGAGTCTGTCCCATTATTAGAGAGGCCAGCACTCTTTGCGGTCCCTAGGTCAGTGAGGGCCCCGGGGTTGCGCGCTGTCCCTGGTATCAGCAGTGTGGATCCTTACAGTGAGGGGAGCGGCTGAGGGAACCAGAAGCCCTAATGAAAGGCGTCTTTGTGAGCATGCTCTGGATTCCGGCCAATCAGATCATCTCGCTGTCTGTGTATGGAGACGTATGCGCGGTGCGCGCCTGGCGCTGCAGACACAGTGACCTGTATTAGCTCCGAGAAGGGAAAACGCTGAAGGGAAAATTACCTTGTTTGGCTCCAGACGAAATTAACTCTTTTTTTTGTAATCTTGAAGTATGCTTCTTGTTGTTAGTTCGGACGCTGCCGTCTAGTGCGGCGCGCTCATTAGCGCTATCTGCTCCGGCCACATGAAGTGTCGGGGGAGGAGTGAGACGCGGTAATGTAATGAGGTCGCGCTGTCTGCAGGCTAAACCAGATGGATTTTATAATTATGCGCCTGCAAAATGGCTTCACCGTGGAAGACGCGGCGGCCGCGGATCGCACTGAGACGGCGCGGAGTGCTGCGCGGCCTTATGTCAGCGGACTTCATACCGCAGCTTCTTAAAGGGGCCCGCCATCCTATAAGGCTTTTTTTTTCCAAGCAGAAACGCTGCAGATCTGAAAGTGATTTACAGTACAATGTAAATCAATGGCAAAAAAAAATGCTGTGCAAGTTAAACGCAGCAGATTAAAAGAAGAAGCATGTCAATTCTTTGTGCAGATCTGCAACGTTTCTGCACCCATTCCATAATAGAAATCTGCAGGGGTAAAAATGCATTAAATCCGCAGCAAATCCACATTAAAAATGCACAAAATCCGCATAAAAAACGCGCAGATTTTGACCTGCGTCTTCTGCCAAGAGATGCAGAATCCGCACAGAAAATTCCACAGGCAAATCCGCAACGTGAGCACATGGCCTAAAGAGAGTTACGGAAGGAGAACGTCTACAACTGTCTGTTCTCGGATCTCTGCTTGCTGCAGGTGAATTGGAGCATTAGTGGCTGAAAAGCTAGCTGTGCTGCTGTGTCTATTTCCAGGTGCAAAAACAGCCTGTAATTGTATTGCTAAAAAGGAAACAGTGAGCAAGCAGAGATTATAAGTACAGCAGCTGCTGCATGAGAATGTCTCCGTCTCTACGTGCTCGGCTTCCCTTTGGCTCCGTCACACTCACAATCGATGGGGACCGTAGAGTTCGATGCTCCTCAAGCATAAGGGCTATCCCACTACATGTCATCAGTTCTCATCATTAGAATACCCCTTTTCCGGGCTTCTTGCTGACTGTCTCCACTCAACAGATTTTGTTACAATTTCACATAATACCCAGGATGCACCAAATCCAAGAACACTGAGGGCTTGGATATTAATATGCAGCTGCAGGAAGTTAGAGAACAGAAAAAATATCCTAAAATATCCTGAAATATCAAAACATTTATGGTCACTTATAAAAACAACATCTGTTTCTATCTCCACTTACAAGCCACTTCTTCCCTCTTAACTCACCATTCAATCTGAAAAACTGCTAAAACCAGTTCTGCTCAAGACAAGACGGACTGCCGGCTCACTGAGGGGTTATGGAAGGGGGAGAGGAGGAGCAGCGTTAGAGAGAGGCACAGACATCTGCAGACTTGACAGTATTTATTTCACAGCTACACTGCTCAGTACTGCTGTATAATCTGCTCCATACTGCTACTGTTTCTAGGCAATGATTATATCATGCCAGAGCTAATTTTATGGCTACACTGCTCAGTACTGCTGTATAATCTGCTCCATACTGTTACTTTTTCTAGGTAATGATTATATCATGCCAGGGCTAATTTTACAGCTACACTGCTCAGTACTGCTGTATAATCTGCTCCATAGTGATACTGTTTCTAGGCAATGAGTATATCATGCCAGAGCTAATGTTACAGCTGCACTGCTCAGTACTGGTGTATAATCTGCTCTATAGTGCTACTGTTTATAGGCAATGATTATATCATGCCAGTGCTAATTTTACGGCTACACTGCTCAGTACTGCTGTATAATCTGCTCCATAGTGCTACTGTTTCTAGACAATGATTATATCATGCCAGAGCTAATTTTATGGCTACACTGCTCAGTACTGCTGTATAATCTGCTCCATACTGTTACTTTTTCTAGGTAATGATTATATCATGCCAGGGCTAATTTTACAGCTACACTGCTCAGTACTGCTGTATAATCTGCTCCATAGTGATACTGTTTCTAGGCAATGAGTATATCATGCCAGAGCTAATGTTACAGCTGCACTGCTCAGTACTGGTGTATAATCTGCTCTATAGTGCTACTGTTTATAGGCAATGATTATATCATGCCAGGGCTCATTTTACAGCTACACTGCTCAGCAGTGTTCTTTTTAATGTCCACCATGCTGTAGCTTCTAGTGCTTTGTTACATCCCAGAGCTATATTCATGGCTGCCCTATTCAGTACTGTGCTATGATGTTCTCCGTGCTTCTATTTCTTTCAAATAAGTGTTTTACCTTATCCATAAAGCAGGATTCACTGCTCAGTACTGCTATACAATGTCTTCCATACAGCTGCTGCTTTTGGTGAGTATTTATCTTATCTTAAGTTCTTGGCTCACAGCAACACTGCTCAGTACTGTTCTGCAATGTCTGGCATGATTCTATTGCTTTCTATTTAGTGTTTTATGGTACATCAGTGCTGGATTCACAGTAGCACTGCATAGTACTGCTGTATGTCATATGTAATAATGCTGCTGCTTCTAAACATGTGTGAGTTAGTAACAGGATAGCAGGATTCCCTCATATCTGTCTGTACTTTGTGAGACATTATAACAGCTGGTCTCCACCTATTAAAGGGGTTGTCCACTACTAGGATAACCCCCTCTCGATATCAATGCTTGGCACCAATAAAAAATCCCCACTGACACTCACCTCCCGTGCTGGTGCAGTTCCAGCGGTGTTGGCACTTGCTCTCCTGGCGCTGTCATGCGGTTGATATGACACGTGAGCCCGGCACCGAATCAGCACCAGTGTCACCGTCCCAGTCTTTGGATAAACTGAACATCAAGAGGAAGTCAGAGACCAACCGCAGTGGTTGTAGTGGACAACCCCTTTACAGAGACAGAGCCTTCTGGGGGCAAACAGGTGAGAAAGGCAGAATACAAGTCATGCAATGGCCGAGGATAATGCTCTTCACGTGACAGCCTCTGAGGATAGACAGTATGGAGCGTCCGGCCCACCTGTACAACGCTGCTTCTGGCACATAAACCACAAGGAGACCCCTATACATGGGGGCGCTGTCTGAGACAGAGGCTTTGTTTTATATCGGCCCCATTGACTTTTATCATCTGACGTGGGCCTCACATTATGATCGAGGGTGGACATATTGTTAGTGCGACCTCTGCAGCCGAATAGGAGCCCCGGAGGTCGGGGGCCACCACCAGCTCCACAGCAGCGTCGGCCACAGACACATTATTGCACGGTGAAGGGCCCATACTCTGCTCCAGCCCGGGGGCCTCATCTGTGTCCGCCCTGATATGTTCAGGGCCATGACGGGCTCATCAGAAGGTTTGTTATCACACGCCTCTACTATATTGCTGGGCTACAACACATGATGCATTTTCAGTTTACACCTAATTTTTACTCATTTTTGGAGCCTATTATGCCCCAAGATTAATGTGACGGGTAATTTCCCATATAACGGAGCCTGTGGTGCGCTCGGTATCAGGCTCACACTATATCCGGGACGCCCTGTCACCGTTTCTCCAACACTCAACATTTACACAATGGATTGTCACGGTGTCAGGAATAGGCTGCTCCCGGGGACCATCTTTGTGATGTAGTTCTCCACTATGGACACGGAGACCCCACAGACGCCCCTGGCTATGCCCGCTGTGATACGTCTCCTATTACCGGAGACGGCTACGTGGTCAGGTCACACGGCACGAGCGCTCGGACACCGTTCTCCCCTGCGGGCACTGATGTATGATCCCTACACTGTCATTTGGGGACTATGAGCTGAACTTTGGCCGCCATTACTCTGTGGTCCAACAGTGCAGCTCTGGTCTGTGTCGTATCCGTTCTCGTACATTGTGCGTCCAGCGCACGCGGAGCCGCGTCTGTCCGCGCTGTCTCCTGCTACACGGTGCTGTCATTCTGGGGCCCTCGCTGAAGTTGCTCTTACTCTTATGTATCACATGGGATCTGGGTAAGAGCACATAAACCGCGAACAGGCTTTATCTCCTGTGTTTGGCAGCACATCATTGTCTGTTACTCCACAGCACAATTATCACTCGTGTCTATATCTGCAGCACATTATTATCTGTTACTCCACAGCACAATTATCACTCGTGTCTATATCTGCAGCACATTATTGTCTGTTACTCCACAGCACAATTATCACTCGTGTCTATATCTGCAGCACATTATTGTCTGTTACTCCACAGCACAATTATCACTCGTGTCTATATCTGTGGCTCATTATTGTCTGTTACTCCACAGCACAATTATCACTCGTGTCTATATCTGCGGCACATTATTGTCTGTTACTCCACAGCACAATTATCACTCGTGTCTATATCTGCGGCACATTATTGTCTGTTACTCCACAGCACAATTATCATTCGTGTCTATATCTGCAGCACATTATTGTCTGTTACTCCACAGCACAATTATCACTCGTGTCTGTATCTGCAGCACATTATTATCTGTTACTCCACAGCACAATTATCACTCGTGTCTATATCTGCAGCACATTATTGTCTGTTACTCCACAGCACAATTATCACTCGTGTCTATATCTGCGGCACATTATTGTCTGCTACTCCACAGCACAATTATCACTCGTGTCTATATCTGCAGCACATTATTGTCTGTTACTCCACAGCACAATTATCACTCGTGTCTATATCTGCGGCACATTATTGTCTGTTACTCCACAGCACAATTATCACTCGTGTCTGTATCTGCAGCACATTATTGTCTGTTACTCCACAGCACAATTATCACTCGTGTCTATATCTGCGGCACATTATTGTCTGTTACTCCACAGCACAATTATCACTCGTGTCTATATCTGCAGCACATTATTGTCTGTTACTCCACAGCACAATTATCACTCGTGTCTATATCTGCAGCACATTATTATCTGTTACTCCACAGCACAATTATCACTCGTGTCTATATCTGCAGCACATTATTGTCTGTTACTCCACAGCACAATTATCACTCGTGTCTATATCTGCAGCACATTATTGTCTGTTACTCCACAGCACAATTATCACTCGTGTCTATATCTGCGGCACATTATTGTCTGTTACTCCACAGCACAATTATCACTCGTGTCTATATCTGCGGCACATTATTGTCTGTTACTCCACAGCACAATTATCATTCGTGTCTATATCTGCAGCACATTATTATCTGTTACTCCACAGCACAATTATCACTTGTGTCTATATCTGCAGCACATTATTGTCTGTTACTCCACAGCACAATTATCACTCGTGTCTATATCTGCAGCACATTATTGTCTGTTGTTCCACAGCACAATTATCACTTGTGTCTATATCTGAGGCACATTATTGTCTGTTGTTCCACAGCACAATTATGACTTGTGTCTATATCTGAGGCACATTATTGTCTGTTGTTCAACAGCACAATTATCACTTGTGTCTATATCTGCGGCACATTATTGTCTGTTACTCCACAGCACATTTATTACTTGAGTCTATATCTGCATTTCATCCGTTATTTCTTTGTATTTTTTGGAATTTTTACATTTCAGTTTGTGATTTTTATTTTGTTTTGATTTCTTGAAGGCCTTGAGAAAGGTCTCGGGATGGACCCAAATGTCCATCACTGATCCTGTGTAAATTTGCTCATGCTTTTTTGTTTTGCATTACATCAGGGTGCCGCGATCACCGCCTGTAACATCTGAGGGTTGGTCATCAGTATCAGATGTGGTCCGACACCTGATCATCACTCAGTTGTGTGCAGCTCCCAAAGCTGCCGGAAGTAGGCAGAGTGCAGCTGCAGTCAGTGTGCAGCCACCTTTCTTGGGTGCAGCAACTCATGTTCTTATGAAGTGAATGGGAGCTGAGCTGCACTGTGTAGATCCCGACATCTCCGGAGCCCCCATGGATCTGATTTTAATGACCTATGTTAGGTGTCAGCTGCAAAAATGTAAAAAATACTCATCAGCCTGTCCTGTCCCCAGGAAAGCTGGGTGACTACCAACATATCCATTACAGCTCACACTTGGCTTTTCTCAGCCTCCCCAGGCTCCGCACTGCGGGGGGTTTGGAAAGCTGGGTGGGAGCCCCAGTGAGAGCAGAGACGGTGCGGCCAGCTGAGTGGAGCTCCAGGTGTATGGTCCCGGGGGTCCTTGTCCGACAATCAGCTGTCAGGGAAGGATTTTCTATATAATAGTTTCCTTCAGCAATTAAAGTGTTTCCTCCCCAGAACAAGATCCTCCAGCTGTTCCTCAGGGACGGGGGCAGTGTGAGGGCTTCACGTCCACTGGATCTATGCTTGATTGTGTTTCAGCAGCACATGACAAGGGACCACTTTCCCATCATCAAAAGTGAAACTTAGCGAGAGCTCTGGACCCCCGCACTAATCCTGCATGTATACACATATTAGAATCCCCCCCAGCAGCCTGGAAAACTGAGCCGGGGTGTTAGAGGGAAGCCAGGCCTTGGCAGCCGTCCCACAAGCCATTTCACAGCAGCCCCTCGGACCACCGCTAGGGCAGAGCGACAGCTGAAAGACCGGAGCGTAAACCGAGCCAAAGGCCATGAGAATGCGAGCCGCGGCCAACACCGCACCATTAATCGGGCCGCAATAAATATACGGTGACCCCAGAAATCGTGGCCGGCGGTAATCCGGGCCAAGAGCCTCAGCACTAATGACATTTAATCTCATCTAAAATAACAGCTTTACATCATCTCTCGTTACTAATCGCCGCGATTCCTCGTTATGGGGCGTCTGCGGGCGAGAGATCACCACAGCCCTATAAATACCCGCAACCAAGATGTACCCGAGAGGACGAACACCGCCACTGCAGAGGGCGCTGCACACAGAGTAGAGCACTGCGGGACTGTGTACCTAAGCCGGCATGTGTCATACTGCCTGCTGGCCTCATGTATCTAAGCCCATCATGTCTGATACTGCCTGCTGACCTCATGTATCTAAGCCCATCATGTGTGATACTGCCTGCTGGCCTCATGTATCTAAGCCCATCATGTCTGATACTGCCTGCTGACCCCTCATGTATCTAAGCCCATTATCTGTGATACTGCCTGCTGACCCCTCATGTATCTAAGCCCATCATGTCTGATACTGCCTGCTGACCTCATGTATCTAAGCCCATCATGTGTGATACTGCCTGCTGGCCTCATGTATCTAAGCCCATCATGTGTGATACTGCCTGCTGACCTCATGTATCTAAGCCCATCATGTGTGATACTGCCTGCTGGCCTCATGTATCTAAGCCCATCATGTCTGATACTGCCTGCTGGCCTCATGTATCTAAGCCCATCATGTCTGATACTGCCTGCTGACCTCATGTATCTAAGCCCATCATGTCTGATACTGCCTGCTGACCTCATGTATCTAAGCCCATCATGTCTGATACTGCCTGCTGGCCTCATGTATCTAAGCCCATCATGTGTGATACTGCCTGCTGACCTCATGTATCTAAGCCCATCATGTGTGATACTGCCTGCTGACCTCATGTACCTAAGCCCATCATGTCTGATACTGCCTGCTGACCTCATGTATCTAAGCCCATCATGTGTGATACTGCCTGCTGGCCTCATGTATCTAAGCCCATCATGTGTGATACTGCCTGCTGACCTCATGTATCTAAGCCCATCATGTGTGATACTGCCTGCTGGCCTCATGTATCTAAGCCCATCATGTCTGATACTGCCTGCTGACCTCATGTATCTAAGCCCATCATGTCTGATACTGCCTGCTGGCCTCATGTATCTAAGCCCATCATGTGTGATACTGCCTGCTGACCTCATGTATCTAAGCCCATCATGTCTGATACTGCCTGCTGACCTCATGTATCTAAGCCCATCATGTCTGATACTGCCTGCTGACCTCATGTATCTAAGCCCATCATGTCTGATACTGCCTGCTGACCTCATGTATCTAAGCCCATCATGTCTGATACTACCTGCTGACCTCATGTATCTAAGCCCATTATCTGTGATACTGCCTGCTGACCCCTCATGTATCTAAGCCCATTATGTGTGATACTGCCTGCTGACCTCATGTATCTAAGCGCGTCATGTGTGATACTGCCTGCTGACCTCATGTATTTAAGCCCATCATGTGTGATACTGCCTGCTGACCTCATGTATCTAAGCCCATCATGTGTGATACTGCCTGCTGGCCTCATGTATCTAAGCCCATCATGTGTGATACTGCCTGCTGACCTCATGTATCTAAGCCCATCATGTGTGATACTGCCTGCTGGCCTCATGTATCTAAGCCCATCATGTCTGATACTGCCTGCTGGACTCATGTATCTAAGCCCATCATGTGTGATACTGCCTGCTGACCTCATGTATCTAAGCCCATCATGTGTGATACTGCCTGCTGGCCTCATGTATCTAAGCCCATCATGTGTGATACTGCCTGCTGGCCTCATGTATCTAAGCCCATCATGTCTGATACTGCCTGCTGGCCTCATGTATCTAAGCCCATCATGTCTGATACTGCCTGCTGGCCTCATGTATCTAAGCCCATCATGTCTGATACTGCCTGCTGGCCTCATGTATCTAAGCCCACCATGTGTGATACGGCCTGCTGGCCTCATGTATCTAAGCCTGTCATCTGTGATGTCATCTGCAGCCCTATGTAACACCACTGATAACAGTGATAACTCTGAGTACAGATAATGTAGTAGATGTCACCTGCAGTCCTATGTAACACCACAGATAACACAGTGATAACTTTCTGAGTACAGATAATGTAGTGATGTCACCTGCAGTCCTATGTAACACCACAGATAACAGTGATAACTCTCTGAGTACAGATAATGTAGTAGATGTCACCTGCAGTCCTATGTAGCACCACTGACAACACAGTGATAACTCTCTGAGTACAGATAATGTAGTAGATGTCACCTGCAGTCCTATGTAGCACCACTGACAACACAGTGATAACTCTCTGAGTACAGATAATGTAGTAGATGTCACCTGCAGTCCTATGTAGCACCACTGACAACACAGTGATAACTCTCTGAGTACAGATAATGTAGTAGATGTCACCTGCAGTCCTATGTAACACCACAGTGATAACTCTCTGAGTACAGATAATGTAGTAGATGTCACCTGCAGTCCTATGTAACACCACAGATAACACAGTGATAACTCTCTGAGTACAGATAGTGTAGTAGGTGTCACCTGCAGTCCCATGTAACACCACAGATGACACATCCCTATATTATCAGACCCTGGAGTAAATGACAACCACAGCTGTGCTGTCCCTTGTGTCCTGAGTTGTCAGTGGCCGGGGTGAGCCATTTGGGGGATACACTGCCCCCCGTCCTCGCAGGCAGCGGTGCCACATCTGGAGCACATTTCTCGGAGCAGCTGCAGCTCTCGGTTACCAGATCCGATCTGGATTTCTCATTATTATTTAATGCCGGGGAAGGGGAAGCGTTGCTGGAAGTGAAGCTCGTCTTTGGTGGTAAGCGCTTTTCTGGGCTTTTATAGAAATCCTGGCCCTTTAACGGTGCAGCCGCACTCCCCGCAAACACGCTCCTGAGACGGGACGGCTGCTCACAATAAGCCGCCTCTGGATTCCATTTGTATGGGAATTATTTCCATCAACACAGTCATTTCCTGAAAATTAAAGCCCCTCCTGACCTCTGACCCCGGGGGAGCGCTGCCAAAGCCCAAGTTATCCGACCAGCGATAAAATCAGCAGAGAAACAAATGTGCAGTTCACACGTAGCGGCAGCATCGCCGTCACTGACCAAACGCAAAACTTTTCCCATGCAGGTGTTTTCTGCGCAGTTTTGCCATGCAGGTGTTTTCTGCGCAGTTTTGCCATGCAGGTGTTTTCTGTGCTGTTTTGCCATGCAGGTGTTTTCTGCGCAGTTTTGCCATGCAGGTATTTTCTGCGCCGTTTTGCCATGCAGATGTTTTCTGTGCCGTTTTGCCATGCAGGTGTTTTCTGTGCCGTTTTGCCATGCAGGTGTTTTCTGTGCCGTTTTGCCATGCAGATTTTTTCTGCGCGGTTTTGCCATGCAGGTGTTTTCTGCGCGGTTTTGCCATGCAGGTGTTTTCTGCGCCGTTTTGCCATGCAGGTGTTTTCTGCGCAGTTTTTCCATGCAGGTGTTTTCTGCGCGGTTTTGCCATGCAGGTGTTTTCTGTGCCGTTTTGCCATGCAGGTGTTTTCTGTGCAGTTTTGCCATGCAGGTGTTTTCTGTGCCGTTTTGCCATGCAGGTGTTTTCTGCGCAGTTTTGCCATGCAGGTGTTTTCTGCGCAGTTTTGCCATGCAGGTGTTTTCTGTGCAGTTTTGCCATGCAGGTGTTTTCTGTGCAGTTTTGCCATGCAGATTTTTTCTGCGCGGTTTTGCCATGCAGCTGTTTTCTGTGCCGTTTTGCCATGCAGGTGTTTTCTGCGCAGTTTTGCCATGCAGATTTTTTCTGCGCGGTTTTGCCATGCAGGTGTTTTCTGTGCCGTTTTGCCATGCAGGTATTTTCTGTGCAGTTTTGCCATGCAGGTGTTTTCTGTGCCGTTTTGCCATGCAGGTGTTTTCTGTGCAGTTTTGCCATGCAGGTGTTTTCTGTGCAGTTTTGCCATGCAGGTGTTTTCTGTGCAGTTTTGCCATGCAGATTTTTTCTGCGCGGTTTTGCCATGCAGGTGTTTTCTGTGCCGTTTTGCCATGCAGGTATTTTCTGTGCCGTTTTGCCTTGCAGATGTTTTCTGCGCGGTTTTGCCATGCAGGTGTTTTCTGCGCGGTTTTGCCATGCAGGTGTTTTCTGCGCAGTTTTGCCATGCAGGTGTTTTCTGCGCAGTTTTGCCATGCAGGTGTTTTCTGCGCGGTTTTGCCATGCAGGTGTTTTCTGCGCAGTTTTGCCATGCAGGTGTTTTCTGCGCGGTTTTGCCATGCAGGTGTTTTCTGCGCGGTTTTGCCATGCAGGTGTTTTCTGTGTGTTTTTGCCATGCAGATTTTTTCTGCGCCGTTTTGCCATGCAGGTGTTTTCTGCGCAGTTTTTCCATGCAGATGTTTTCTGTGTTTTTTTGCCATGCAGATTATTTCTGCGCCGTTTTGCCATGCAGGTGTTTTGTGCAGGTTTTTTGCAGGTAACGGATAAACCGCTCAATAACAGAATTACACAAGCAGTGGTCTGGTGTGAAGCGCCTGCGGCTCCACCATATCTATTCCGGGCGGCATTTTACCGCCACATGGGATTACAGACTGTTAGTCGTCAACTGAAACCCTTCTGCTGCATAATGTGAAATGGTGGGTGAACCAATATGGGGCTTGGGGTGGTCACTCGGCCTCCCTACTTTTAGTGGAGTGCGCAGACCTGTGGCTTTGGGGTCTGGTAAACCTACATGACAACCCCCTGTGGATGCGGCAATGGCGGCCACCTGTACATTCGGTGAACACAATCAGTCTCCATCCCCCAGAGACCGCATTTTTTTTATAATGATATCAGGGGTCTGGAAAAGCTGAGTGACTCCTGTAAAAGCCACAACATCAGCCGCGCTGGTTGTCCCCCTGCTTTCCAGCAGAGAGATGATATATTAGGGGGGTATCCACACCATAAACTCAGAGTATTTGATCACACTGTAACTTTTCCGGAATTTGGGAGCTAAACTCTCCTTTTTTTAATAAATGTTTCATACTACAACTCCCATCGTGCGGCTGCAGACGGAGGCGCGGTTCAGGTGCACGAAGGGTTAACGGGGGGAGACGTGCCTCTGACAAGTCTGGATTCCAGCTTCTGACAGCTCGGCGCTCTTCTCCGCAGCGCTGTCTCCCGTTCAGCGGGTGATTCATCGCATTATAGATTTCTGAACTTGGCCGCGATAACTCACAACTGATTTTGCTGCGGGCGATTTTGCTTCCAGTGGGATAAAGGTTTTTTTAATCACTGCAAGAAGAGCTGTGTTCAACTGCAAGAGCAGTAAAAGGCAGCGCCGCTTCTTAGGACTTCAGCTTTTTCTTTTCCGGCCTCGCTCCTTTTTCTCTATTCGCCGGCTGTTACCGGTTCGCGCTGCGGCTGCCGCTCGGATTCGTGCCGCGACATTTCTATCATATATTACGGGATAATTACATTCTGCCTCCGTCTAATAGACTTTATAAAGGGCGCCATCACGGGGAGACCACACCCCTCCCGCTAAGACACACCCACTTGTTCAAAAGATGTCGAGCGCAGGATGAAAAAGGAAAAGGTTGCTAATTATTGCACAAGTATTCGGGCGCCACTACCGGCATCAGATAGACATTAATACGTTTCTTCCTTTGAGCTTCGATATCTTTCCTTTTATAAGATCTCCGCTTGCAGTCATTGAATTGGCACAGTCCTCTGCGCACACGGGCTACAGACCTGACACTTCTCACAGCTGGATCAGGCCGTTTGTTACAATGTGTCAGTGCAGCTTTCCCAGGCACAGGAATTTGGGGTCTGACCCCCGGTGGCCACTAGACGATGGCTACAAGTGCCCAGATGTATGATTAACCCTTTCGATGCCCCTATCTGCTCAGGACTCCGGGCGAGTTGGGTGTCACCTTCCAGCTCCCATAGAGGCAGTCACCCACCTCTCCCACACACTGATGTTACGACGCTTCGTATTCTTCAGGCAGATTACATAAATCTAATCGTCAGCTCTTGGGCCCGGAGAGCGAGTGCTTTTACGAGACTTGGAGAAAGCAGACATTTTTCTTCGGCTGCGGTTAAATTACTGCGAGTGAACGCCAAGTGAGTGACAGGCGAGATCGGATTAGCGAGTGGGTGCGCCCGATAATTGCCGCCCGGGTCTGGCATGCTTCCCTGCGCTGGGGGGATCGGGGAGTCGCTCCTAAACCTGCGGAAATGTCCCCGAATTCAGCTTGCACCTCTTATTTATGCGGGTCAGTGACACGGATCAGTGGGGCGCAGGATCGGGGTTTTATGCAGTAACAGGACCCGCTGCTCATCTGGAGGGCGAAGCTGCAGCCGGAAATTTGTACGAACAGTTCATGATCTCCCAATAAAGCGCAGCTGTGACGCCTCGGGGAACAATCCATCATTACACAGGGAACGCAGGTTGTGGGGTTTCTTAAGGTGCAGTCCTGTGTGAGAAGGAAGGAGGGGGCGCTGCAGCGGAGAGGCCGTCCTGAACCCCACCGAACAAAACGCTAAAAGGAAGGAAATCTGACCCATAGGAGAGAAGGGAGAAGAGCTGCAGTACCAGACACATCCCACAGAGAAGGGGGCGCTGCAGCGGAGAGGCCGTCCTGAACCCCACCGAACAAAACGCTAAAAGGAAGGAAATCTGACCCATAGGAGAGAAGGGAGATGAGCTGCAGTACCAGACACATCCCACAGAGAAGGGGGCGCTGCTCCGGAGAGGCCGTCCTGAACCCCACCGAACAAAACGCTAAAAGGAAGGAAATCTGACCCATAGGAGAGAAGGGAGATGAGCTGCAGTACTAGACACATCCTACAGAGAAGGGGGCGCTGCACCGGAGGGGCCGTCCTGAACCCCACCGAACAAAACGCTAAAAGGAAGGAAATCTGACCCATAGGAGAGAAGGGAGATGAGCTGCAGTACTAGACACATCCTACAGAGAAGGGGGCGCTGCACCGGAGAGGCCGTCCTGAACCCCACCGAACAAAACGCTAAAAGGAAGGAAATCTGACCCATAGGAGAGAAGGGAGATGAGCTGCAGTACCAGACACATCCCACAGAGAAGGGGGCGCTGCAGCGGAGAGGCCGTCCTGAACCCCACCGAACAAAACGCTAAAAGGAAGGAAATCTGACCCATAGGAGAGAAGGGAGATGAGCTGCAGTACCAGACACATCCCACAGAGAAGGGGGCGCTGCAGCGGAGAGGCCGTCCTGAACCCCACCGAACAAAACGCTAAAAGGAAGGAAATCTGACCCATAGGAGAGAAGGGAGATGAGCTGCAGTACCAGACACATCCCACAGAGAAGGGGGCGCTGCTCCGGAGAGGCCGTCCTGAACCCCACCGAACAAAACGCTAAAAGGAAGGAAATCTGACCCATAGGAGAGAAGGGAGATGAGCTGCAGTACCAGACACATCCCACAGAGAAGGGGGCGCTGCAGCGGAGAGGCCGTCCTGAACCCCACCGAACAAAACGCTAAAAGGAAGGAAATCTGACCCATAGGAGAGAAGGGAGAAGAGCTGCAGTACCAGACACATCCCACAGAGAAGGGGGCGCTGCAGCGGAGAGGCCGTCCTGAACCCCACCGAACAAAACGCTAAAAGGAAGGAAATCTGACCCATAGGAGAGAAGGGAGATGAGCTGCAGTACCAGACACATCCCACAGAGAAGAGGGCGCTGCAGCGGAGAGGCTGTCCTGAACCCCACCGAACAAAACGCTAAAAGGAAGGAAATCTGACCCATAGGAGAGAAGGGAGATGAGCTGCAGTACCAGACACATCCCACAGAGAAGGGGGCGCTGCAGCGGAGAGGCCGTCCTGAACCCCACCGAACAAAACGCTAAAAGGAAGGAAATCTGACCCATAGGAGAGAAGGGAGATGAGCTGCAGTACCAGACACATCCCACAGAGAAGGGGGCGCTGCACCGGAGAGGCCGTCCTGAACCCCACCGAACAAAACGCTAAAAGGAAGGAAATCTGACCCATAGGAGAGAAGGGAGATGAGCTGCAGTACCAGACACATCCCACAGAGAAGAGGGCGCTGCAGCGGAGAGGCTGTCCTGAACCCCACCGAACAAAACGCTAAAAGGAAGGAAATCTGACCCATAGGAGAGAAGGGAGATGAGCTGCAGTACCAGACACATCCCACAGAGAAGGGGGCGCTGCACCGGAGAGGCCGTCCTGAACCCCACCGAACAAAACGCTAAAAGGAAGGAAATCTGACCCATAGGAGAGAAGGGAGATGAGCTGCAGTACCAGACACATCCCACAGAGAAGGGGGCGCTGCTCCGGAGAGGCCGTCCTGAACCCCACCGAACAAAACGCTAAAAGGAAGGAAATCTGACCCATAGGAGAGAAGGGAGATGAGCTGCAGTACCAGACACATCCCACAGAGAAGGGGGCGCTGCTCCGGAGAGGCCGTCCTGAACCCCACCGAACAAAACGCTAAAAGGAAGGAAATCTGACCCATAGGAGAGAAGGGAGATGAGCTGCAGTACCAGACACATCCCACAGAGAAGGGGGCGCTGCACCGGAGAGGCCGTCCTGAACCCCACCGAACAAAACGCTAAAAGGAAGGAAATCTGACCCATAGGAGTGAAGGGAGATGAGCTGCAGTACCAGACACATCCTACAGAGAAGGGGGCGCTGCACCGGAGAGGCCGTCCTGAACCCCACCGAACAAAACGCTAAAAGGAAGGAAATCTGACCCATAGGAGAGAAGGGAGATGAGCTGCAGTACCAGACACATCCCACAGAGAAGGGGGCGCTGCACCGGAGAGGCCGTCCTGAACCCCACCGAACAAAACGCTAAAAGGAAGGAAATCTGACCCATAGGAGTGTAGGGAGATGAGCTGCAGTACCAGACACATCCCACAGAGAAGGGGGCGCTGCAGCGGAGAGGCCGTCCTGAACCCCACCGAACAAAACGCTAAAAGGAAGGAAATCTGACCCATAGGAGAAAAGGGAGATGAGCTGCAGTACCAGACACATCCCACAGAGAAGGGGGCGCTGCAGCGGAGAGGCCGTCCTGAACCCCACCGAACAAAACGCTAAAAGGAAGGAAATCTGACCCATAGGAGAGAAGGGAGATGAGCTGCAGTACCAGACACATCCCACAGAGAAGGGGGCGCTGCACCGGAGAGGCCGTCCTGAACCCCACCGAACAAAACGCTAAAAGGAAGGAAATCTGACCCATAGGAGTGAAGGGAGATGAGCTGCAGTACCAGACACATCCTACAGAGAAGGGGGCGCTGCACCGGAGAGGCCGTCCTGAACCCCACCGAACAAAACGCTAAAAGGAAGGAAATCTGACCCATAGGAGAGAAGGGAGATGAGCTGCAGTACCAGACACATCCCACAGAGAAGGGGGCGCTGCAGCGGAGAGGCCGTCCTGAACCCCACCGAACAAAACGCTAAAAGGAAGGAAATCTGACCCATAGGAGAGAAGGGAGATGAGCTGCAGTACCAGACACATCCCACAGAGAAGGGGGCGCTGCAGCGGAGAGGCCGTCCTGAACCCCACCGAACAAAACGCTAAAAGGAAGGAAATCTGACCCATAGGAGAAAAGGGAGATGAGCTGCAGTACCAGACACATCCCACAGAGAAGGGGGCGCTGCACCGGAGAGGCCGTCCTGAACCCCACCGAACAAAACGCTAAAAGGAAGGAAATCTGACCCATAGGAGAAAAGGGAGATGAGCTGCAGTACCAGACACATCCCACAGAGAAGGGGGCGCTGCTCCGGAGAGGCCGTCCTGAACCCCACCGAACAATGCTAAAAGGAAGGAAATCTGACCCATAGGAGAGAAGGGAGATGAGCTGCAGTACCAGACACATCCCACAGAGAAGGGGGCGCTGCAGCGGAGAGGCCGTCCTGAACCCCACCGAACAATGCTAAAAGGAAGGAAATCTGACCCATAGGAGAGAAGGGAGATGAGCTGCAGTACCAGACACATCCCACAGAGAAGGGGGCGCTGCACCGGAGAGGCCGTCCTGAACCCCACCGAACAAAACGCTAAAAGGAAGGAAATCTGACCCATAGGAGAAAAGGGAGATGAGCTGCAGTACCAGACACATCCTACAGAGAAGGGGGCGCTGCACCGGAGAGGCCGTCCTGAACCCCACCGAACAATGCTAAAAGGAAGGAAATCTGACCCATAGGAGAGAAGGGAGATGAGCTGCAGTACCAGACACATCCCACAGAGAAGGGGGCGCTGCAGCGGAGAGGCCGTCCTGAACCCCACCGAACAAAACGCTAAAAGGAAGGAAATCTGACCCATAGGAGTGTAGGGAGATGAGCTGCAGTACCAGACACATCCCACAGAGAAGGGGGCGCTGCAGCGGAGAGGCCGTCCTGAACCCCACCGAACAAAACGCTAAAAGGAAGGAAATCTGACCCATAGGAGTGAAGGGAGATGAGCTGCAGTACCAGACACATCCCACAGAGAAGGGGGCGCTGCAGCGGAGAGGCCGTCCTGAACCCCACCGAAAAAAAACGCTAAAAGGAAGGAAATCTGACCCATAGGAGAGAAGGGAGATGAGCTGCAGTACCAGACACATCCCACAGAGAAGGGGGCGCTGCAGCGGAGAGGCCGTCCTGAACCCCACCGAACAAAACGCTAAAAGGAAGGAAATCTGACCCATAGGAGAGAAGGGAGATGAGCTGCAGTACCAGACACATCCCACAGAGAAGGGGGCGCTGCAGCGGAGAGGCCGTCCTGAACCCCACCGAACAAAACGCTAAAAGAAAGGAAATCTGACCCATAGGAGAGAAGGGAGATGAGCTGCAGTACCAGACACATCCCACAGAGAAGGGGGCGCTGCACCGGAGAGGCCGTCCTGAACCCCACCGAACAAAACGCTAAAAGGAAGGAAATCTGACCCATAGGAGTGTAGGGAGATGAGCTGCAGTACCAGACACATCCCACAGAGAAGGGGGCGCTGCACCGGAGAGGCCGTCCTGAACCCCACCGCACAAAACGCTAAAAGGAAGGAAATCTGACCCATAGGAGAGAAGGGAGATGAGCTGCAGTACCAGACACATCCTACAGAGAAGGGGGCGCTGCAGCGGAGAGGCCGTCCTGAACCCCACCGAACAAAACGCTAAAAGGAAGGAAATCTGACCCATAGGAGAAAAGGGAGATGAGCTGCAGTACCAGACACATCCTACAGAGAAGGGGGCGCTGCAGCGGAGAGGCCGTCCTGAACCCCACCGAACAAAACGCTAAAAGGAAGGAAATCTGACCCATAGGAGTGCAGGGAGATGAGCTGCAGTACCAGACACATCCCACAGAGAAGGGGGCGCTGCAGCGGAGAGGCCGTCCTGAACCCCACCGAACAATGCTAAAAGGAAGGAAATCTGACCCATAGGAGAAAAGGGAGATGAGCTGCAGTACCAGACACATCCCACAGAGAAGGGGGCGCTGCACCGGAGAGGCCGTCCTGAACCCCACCGAACAAAACGCTAAAAGGAAGGAAATCTGACCCATAGGAGAGAAGGGAGATGAGCTGCAGTACCAGACACATCCTACAGAGAAGGGGGCGCTGCACCGGAGAGGCCGTCCTGAACCCCACCGAACAAAACGCTAAAAGGAAGGAAATCTGACCCATAGGAGAGAAGGGAGATGAGCTGCAGTACCAGACACATCCCACAGAGAAGGGGGCGCTGCACCGGAGAGGCCGTCCTGAACCCCACCGAACAAAACGCTAAAAGGAAGGAAATCTGACCCATAGGAGAGAAGGGAGATGAGCTGCAGTACCAGACACATCCTACAGAGAAGGGGGCGCTGCACCGGAGAGGCCGTCCTGAACCCCACCGAACAAAACGCTAAAAGGAAGGAAATCTGACCCATAGGAGAGAAGGGAGATGAGCTGCAGTACCAGACACATCCCACAGAGAAGGGGGCGCTGCACCGGAGAGGCCGTCCTGAACCCCACCGAACAAAACGCTAAAAGGAAGGAAATCTGACCCATAGGAGAGAAGGGAGATGAGCTGCAGTACCAGACACATCCCACAGAGAAGCGGGCGCTGTTTCTTGTGAATTGAAAACCTTTTTCTTTATAAATTCCAGAAAACCTTTGAAGAAGTACCTAGACGGCCCGAGGACAGGTGTGTCCTGCAGCGCATTCACTCTGCTTCTCTTGCTCATAGATTTAGCGGTGATGTTGGAAAGATTCATACAGTTAGAAGAAACAGGAAAACACTCAGTGAGCGCAGGAAAGCCCCGCCCTCTTTAGCCATAGCCCCGCCCCTACATCCTGCTGTGCACTGGTTGGGGTTAGGATTGCGGGTAAGCACTATTATTTTAGTTTTTAGGGGTGGCATTATATATATATTTTTAAAGGAGCAATGCTTTTTCCAATCCTGGAAAACATGAGGGTATGTGCACACGTTCAGGTTACGTCAGGATTTCTTGCAGAAATTTCCTGACAAAAACCGGACATTTCTGCCAGAAATCTGCATGCGTTTTTTTTGAGCGTTTTTTGCGTTTTTTCCCAATGCAGAGAATAGCGGGAAAAACGCGAAAAAACCCACAAAATTAATGAACATGCTGCTTTTTTTTACTGCGATGCGTTTTTTCACGGAAAAAAAATTATCATGTGCACAAAAATTGCAGAATGCATTCTAAATGATAGGATGCATATGTCTGCGTTTTTAATGCGTTTTTATCGCGAAAAAACCTGAAAGCGTGCACATACCCTCAAGTTCCTTTTTCTGCTCCTGCTTCATTGCTGGGCTTACCTGTTATGCCTGGAGGTCCACGGACGAGAATGGAGCGGGGACTGTCCGCATTTAATGTGGTCCTGCTTTTTGGTTTGAGCGGCCTCTAGTGGTCAAGATTAAATTCTGGTACAGCGGGGGAGGGGCTGTGACAACCCAGCAGCCAATCAGGTTAATGACGCCAAGACAAAATATCAGATTCTATGTATCTAAAAATGTAACAAAGTGATAAAATTCTACAGACTTGAAATCTCCACACACAGAGATCTCTGCTCCGGAGGGAAAGGGTTAACACGTGATGATTACAAATAAAATCTAAAAAAAAAAAAAAAAAAAAAAAAAATCAATCAATCAATCAGCGGTGACGCGGGGAGGACGATGCACCTGGGAGGCGGCGCTGCACATACATGTTCTGCGGCTCATGTGACACATAATCTTATCTCCCAGCCATTAGGGCAGTGAGTCACCGGGGTGCGAGGAGAGCGGCCCGGACCCTGCAGGGCTCCCAGGACAACGGCCCTATGGAAGGCAGGGCCTCACACATCATGGAAGGCAGGGCCTCACACACATCATGGAAGGCAGGGCCTCACACACATCATGGAAGGCAGGGCCTCACACACATCATGGAAGGCAGGGCCTCACACACATCATGGAAGGCAGGGCCTCACACACATCATGGAAGGCAGGGCCTCACACACATCATGGAAGGCAGGGCCTCACACACATCATGGAAGGCAGGGCCTCACACACATCATGGAAGGCAGGGCCTCACACACATCATGGAAGGCAGGGCCTCACAGACATCATGGAAGGCAGGGCCTCACACACATCATGGAAGGCAGGGCCTCACACACATCGGCTCACCGGAGCCGCCTGCTGGCTGATGGGTTGCCAAAAAAATTCAATTCACTGTGGGGGTACGATGGGGGATATGATCGTAGATATGGTGGGGGGTACAGCAGGGGGTACAGCAGGGGGTACGGTGGGGGATATGGTGGGGGTATGGTAGAGGTACGGTGGGGGTATGGTGGGGGGTACGGTGGGGGATATGGTGGGGATACAATAGGGGATATGGTGGGGGTACGATGTGGGATATGGTGGGGGATACAGTGGGGGATGGGGGATATGGTAGGGGGTACGGTGAGGGGATATGGTGGGGGGTACGGTGGGGGATATGGTGGGGGGTACGGTGGGGGATATGGTGGGGGGGTATGGTGGGGGATATCGTGGGGGATATGGTGGGGGTACGGAGGAGGATGGGGAATATGGTGGGGGTACGATGTGGGATATGGTGGGGGTACGGTGGGGGATAGGGGATATGGTAGGGGGTACGGTGAGGGGATATCGTGGGGGGTACGGTGGGGGATGGGGAATATGGTGGGGATACAATAGGGTATATGGTGGGGGTACGGTGGGGGATACAGTGCGCGATGGGGGATATGGTGGGGGATATGGTGGGGGTATGGTGGAGGATGGGGAATATGGTGGGGGTACGGTGGGGGATATGGTGGGGGTACGATGTGGGATATGGTAGGGGGTACGGTGGGGGATAGGGGATATGGTAGGGGGTACGGTGGGGGATAGGGGATATGGTAGGGGGTACGGTGAGGGGATATAGTGGGGGGTACGGTGGGGGATAAGGTGGGCTGAAGGACATTTGTGATTATAAAGTTGCAAATAATAAATCATCCGCAGACATCTGCAGTACAAAAACCGCACTCACAAAGGAGGAAAAAAACAGGTGAAAAGTAGAAAACTTCTGTCAAAACAGGCGCAAATTAAAGGAAGAGTTAGGCGCAAAATAAAGACAGGCCTGAAAAATGAAAAACATAAAAGAGGCGCAAATGCAGCAATGATCCGGGCACGGAGCAGCAGAAGGTTACAGAACTTTTCAGGACTGTGAAGCGGACATCAGTGGGGGGTTCATCCTCGCGGGTGCAGGAGTGGGCCACGATGGCGAGCGCCTCCACCGGCCGGCACTGTACTCCGCCGCGGTTAGGTCTCGCACTGATGTCTCCTGTTACCTGCCGTGACCTTGTCATGTTATCTAAAGTGCAGGTGGCAAATCATTAACCCTGCGTTCGCTGGAAGCTGCCCGGAAATCCTGCCCCGTCTTACCAGCATTCCTCGGGGTGTGTTCACACTGTACCTGTACAGGTGCGAGGGTCGTGTCCTACAGTCCCATACGGCGCCCATAGTCACCTCCGCAGCTTGTACCGGCAGTGACACTGCTCCATTCTCAGGACTGGAGGGAGATTCGGCGGAACGACCCTTTAATGATCAGTAAACGACAGCAATTACCGTAAATCGCAGGTTCTGACGCCGGGTCCGTCACTTTTGCAGGAATGACATATGCAGCACGACGCACTTTTTCCCATTAAAATGATGCCCCCAAACAGACCGGAGTACAGGCAGCGGGGTCCAGCGGGCGCTGACTGCTTCCATTGTAGGGTTTTTGTGCAGAAGTTCTCTTTCCTCTATGACAGAACAGATAAACAGAGCGTCCACACTGGTATCGGGGTCTGATACAGTAGCGCAGTCCACTACTCGTGTCCACCTAAAAGACGGCCACCGCCGGGGCACAGCGACTCCTCTGCCCCAATACACTGAGCAACTCCAGGATCTCGGGGATTCAGAGAGAAACCCTGATGCGCAGAGCTCAGTGTGAATGTGACCCTACCCGCACACGAGATAAATATCGTCCGAAACCACTGATATCACGCGGATTGGCCACCCCTCTAATGTATGGGGGCTTCCTCCCCGACACATGATGTGAGGGACATAAGTGCGGCTGTGGGAATTCAATCCCCTGATCCTTCTGTTCAGTGTGAAGAGAACTACTGTCAAAGGAATCTGGATGGGGACAGAGGAGCCTGAAGGAGAAGGACACAGAGGAGCCTGAAGGAGAAGGACACAGAGGAACCTGAAGGACAAGGACACAGAGGAGCCTGAAGGAGAAGGACACAGAGGAGCCTGAAGGAGAAGGACACAGAGGAGCCTGAAGGAGAAGGACACAGAGGAGCCTGAAGGAGAAGGACACAGAGGAGCCTGAAGGAGAAGGACACAGAGGAACCTGAAGGAGAAGGACACAGAGGAGCCTGAAGGAGAAGGACACAGAGGAGCGTGAAGGAGAAGGACACAGAGGAGCCTGAAGGAGAAGGACACAGAGGAACCTGAAGGACAAGGACACAGAGGAGCCTGAAGGAGAAGGACACAGAGGAGCGTGAAGGAGAAGGACACAGAGGAGCCTGAAGGACAAGGACACAGAGGAGCCTGAAGGAGAAGGACACAGAGGAGCCTGAAGGAGAAGGACACAGAGGAGCCTGAAGGAGAAGGACACAGAGGAGCGTGAAGGAGAAGGACACAGAGGAGCCTGAAGGACAAGGACACAGAGGAGCCTGAAGGAGAAGGACACAGAGGAGCCTGAAGGAGAAGGACACAGAGGAGCCTGAAGGAGAAGGACACAGAGGAGCCTGAAGGACAAGGACACAGAGGAGCCTGAAGGAGAAGGACACAGAGGAGCCTGAAGGAGAAGGACACAGAGGAGCCTGAAGGAGAAGGACACAGAGGAGCCTGAAGAAGGACACAGAGGAGCCTGAAGGAGAAGGACACAGAGGAGCCTGAAGGAGGACACAGAGGAGCCTGAAGGACAAGGACACAGAGGAGCCTGAAGGAGAAGGACACAGAGGAGCCTGAAGTAGGAGGACACAGAGGAGCCTGAAGGAGAAGGACACAGAGGAACCTGAAGGACAAGGACACAGAGGCGCCTGAAGGAGAAGGACACAGAGGAGCCTGAAGGAGAAGGACACAGAGGAGCCTGAAGGAGAAGGACACAGAGGAGCGTGAAGGAGGACAGAGGAGCCTGAAGGAGAAGGACACAGAGGAGTCTGAAGGAGGACAGAGGAGCCTGAAGGAGAAGGACACAGAGGAGCCCGAAAGAGGACGCAGAGGAGCCTGAAGGAGAACAGAGGAATACTTGAAGAAGGGGACACAGAGGAGCCTGAAGGAGAAGGACAAAGAGGAGCCTGAAGAAGGGGACACAGAGGAGCCTGAAGTAGAAGGACACAGAGTAGCCTTAAGAAGGGGACACAGAGGAGCCTGAAGGAGAAGGACACAGAGGAGCCTGAAGGAGAAGGACACAGAGGAGCCTGAAGAAGGGGACACAGAGGAGCCTGAATGAGAAGGACAAAGAGGAGCCTGAAGAAGGGGACACAGAGGAGCCTGAAGTAGAAGGACACAGAGTAGCCTTAAGAAGGGGACACAGAGGAGCCTGAAGGAGAAGGACACAGAGGAGCCTGAAGGAGAAGGACACAGAGGAGCCTGAAAGAGGACAGAGGAGCCTGAAGGAGAAGGACATGGAGGAGCCTAAAGGAGGACAGAGGAGCCTGAAGGAGAAGGACAAAGAGGAGCCTGAATGAGAAGGACAAAGAGGAGCCTGAAGAAGGGGACACAGAGGAGCCTGAAGTAGAAGGACACAGAGTAGCCTTAAGAAGGGGACACAGAGGAGCCTGAAGGAGAAGGACACAGAGGAGCCTGAAGGAGGACACAGAGGAGCCTGAAAGAGGACAGAGGAGCCTGAAGGAGAAGGACATGGAGGAGCCTAAAGGAGGACAGAGGAGCCTGAAGGAGAAGGACACAGAGGAGCCTGAAGAAGGGGACACAGAGAAGCCTGATGGAGGAGGACACAGATGAACCTAAGTGGTCATAGAGGACTTTGCAGTATGACACAAAGGAGGAGGAGAACACCGAGTAGTCTGGAGGAGGGCAGATGAATCTGGAGGAGGGCAGAGGAGTCTGGAGGAGGGCAGAGGAGTCTGGAAGAGGACACATAGGATTTTTGAAGGGGGGCAGAAGAGTCTGGAAGAGGACAGAAGATTCTGGAGGAGGACAGAAGATTCTGGAGGACAGAAGAGTCTGGAGGAGGGCAGATCAGTCTGAAGTAGGACAGAAGAATCTGAAGGAGGGCAGAGGAGTCTGGACGAGGGTAGAGTCGTCTGGAGGAATGCAGAAAAGTCTGGAGGAGGACAGAGGATTTTGGAGGGGACAGAATAGTCTAAAGCAGACAGAAGATACTGGTGGAGGACATGAGTCTGGAAGGAGACAAAGTAGTTGGAGGGAGACAGAAAAGTCTACAAGAGAGGAATATGGAGGAGGTGAAAAAGGGGTCCGCAGGAGGACAGAGGGGTGGGAGTCTGGCAGCATCTCTCATAGAGAACACAGCAGTCTTTGGCCGAGTGCTCCAGAGTTCAGAGGACTAGGGAGACATTATTTCGGCCACCAGCTATCCTATGTGTAAGTCCATCTTTATGGTGACACTAGAGGGTTTGTTGTTGTGAATTTGCTTTTTGCTCCCTCTAGTGGTTACTAGTTTTTTGACTCTGGTTTTTCTGTCTTTCCTTTTATCCGCACCTGGGTCGTTAGTTAGGGGTGTTGCTATATAAGCTCCCTGGACCTTCAGTTCAATGCCTGGCAACGTAGTTATCAGAGCTAGTCTGCTGTGCTCTTGTCTACTGATCCTGGTTCCAGTTATATCAGCTAAGTCTGCCTTTTGCTTTTTGCTATTTGTTTTGGTTTTGTATTTTTGTCCAGCTTGTTCCAAATCTATATCCTGACCTTTGCTGGAAGCTCTAGGGGGCTGGTGTTCTCCCCCCGGACCGTTAGACGGTTCGGGGGTTCTTGAATTTCCAGTGTGGATTTTGATAGGGTTTTTGTTGACCATATAAGTTACCTTTCTTTATTCTGCTATCAGTAAGCGGGCCTCTCTGTGCTAAACCTGGTTCATTTCTGTGTTTGTCATTTCCTCTTACCTCACCGTCATTATTTGTGGGGGGCTTCTATCCAGCTTTGGGGTCCCCTTCTCTGGAGGCAAGAAAGGTCTTTGTTTTCCTCTACTAGGGGTAGCTAGATTCTCCAGCTGGCGCGTGTCATCTAGAATCAACGTAGGAATGATCCCCGGCTACTTCTAGTGTTGGCGTTAGGAGTAGATATATGGTCAACCCAGTTACCACTGCCCTATGAGCTGGATTTTTGTATTCTGCAGACTTCCACGTTCCTCTGAGACCCTCGCCATTGGGGTCATAACAGTTTGCCAGGCCCGTATTAAATGTTTAATGCATTGCAGAAGAGGGATTATAAGAAAGAAGATTCTGAGTTTTTTTTTCTCCTTCCCCTTTACCTCAGAGTGGCTATGCTTGCTGCAGACATGAATGTCCAGACCTTGATTACAAGTGTGGACCAGCTGGCTACTCGTGTGCAGGGCATACAAGACTATGTTATCAGAAATCCTAGGTCAGAACCTAAAATACCGACTCCTGAACTGTTTTCCGGAGACAGGTTTAAGTTTAGGAATTTCGTGAATAATTGTAAATTGTTTTTGTCCCTGAGACCCTGTTCATCTGGAGATTCTGCTCAGCAAGTAAAAATTGTTATTTCGTTCTTACGGGGCGACCCTCAGGATTGGGCTTTTTCGCTGGCGCCAGGAGATCCGGCATTGGCTGATCTTGATGCGTTTTTTCTGGCGCTCGGTTTACTTTATGAGGAACCCAATCTTGAGATTCAGGCAGAAAAGGCCTTGCTGGCTATGTCTCAGGGGCAGGACGAGGCTGAAGTGTATTGCCAAAAATTTCGGAAATGGTCCGTGCTGACACATTGGAACGAGTGTGCACTGGCCGCTAATTTTAGAAATGGCCTTTCTGAAGCCATTAAGAATGTTATGGTGGGTTTTCCCATTCCCACAGGTCTGAATGATACTATGGCACTGGCTATTCAAATTGACCGGCGGTTGCGGGAGCGCAAAACCGCAAATTCCCTCATGGTGTTGTCTGAACAGACACCTAATTCGGTGCAATGTGATAGAAAAACCGCAAATTCCCTCATGGTGTTGTCTGAACAGACACCTAATTCGGTGCAATGTGATAGAAAAACCGCAAATTCCCTCATGGTGTTGTCTGAACAGACACCTGATTTAATGCAATGTGATAGAATCCTGACTAGAAATGAGCGGAAAATTCATAGACGCCGGAATGGCTTGTGCTACTACTGTGGTGATTCTACACATGTTATCTCAGCATGCTCTAAACGTATAGCTAAGGTTGTTAGTCCTGTCACCGTTGGTAATTTGCAACCTAAATTTATTCTGTCTGTAACTTTGATTTGCTCACTGTCATCTTATCCTGTCATGGCGTTTGTAGATTCAGGTGCTGCCCTGAGTCTCATGGATCTCTCATTTGCTAAGCACTGTGGATTTACTCTTGAACCATTAGAAAATCCTATTCCTCTTAGGGGTATTGATGCTACGCCATTGGCAGCAAATAAACCGCAGTATTGGACACAGGTTATCATGTGCATGACTCCTGAACACCGCGAGGTGATACGTTTCCTGGTTTTACATAAAATGCATGATTTGGTCGTTTTAGGGCTGCCATGGTTACAGACCCATAATCCAGTCCTGGACTGGAAGGCTATGTCAGTGTCTAGTTGGGGCTGTCGTGGCATTCATGGGGATTCCCTGCCTGTGTCTATTGCTTCTTCTACGCCTTCGGAAGTTCCGGAGTATTTGTCTGATTATCAGGATGTCTTCAGTGAGTCTGAGTCCAGTGCACTGCCTCCTCATAGGGACTGTGACTGTGCTATAGATTTGATCCCAGGCAGTAAATTTCCTAAGGGAAGACTGTTTAATCTGTCGGTACCTGAACATACCGCTATGCGTTCATATATCAAGGAGTCTCTGGAAAAAGGACATATTCGTCCGTCTTCTTCCCCTCTTGGTGCGGGATTCTTTTTTGTGGCAAAAAAGGACGGATCTTTGAGACCTTGTATTGATTATCGGCTTTTAAATAAGATCACTGTCAAATTTCAGTATCCTTTACCGCTGTTGTCTGACTTGTTTGCCCGGATTAAGGGTGCCAAGTGGTTCACCAAGATAGACCTTCGTGGTGCGTACAACCTTGTGCGCATTAAGCAAGGTGATGAATGGAAAACCGCATTCAATACGCCCGAAGGTCATTTTGAGTACTTGGTGATGCCTTTTGGGCTCTCCAATGCGCCTTCAGTTTTTCAGTCCTTTATGCATGACATTTTCCGGAAGTATCTGGATAAATTTTTGATTGTTTATCTGGATGATATTTTGGTTTTTTCTGATAATTGGGATTCGCATGTGGAGCAGGTCAGGTTGGTCTTTAAAATTTTGCGTGAAAATTCTTTGTTTGTCAAGGGCTCAAAGTGTCTCTTTGGTGTACAGAAGGTTCCCTTTTTGGGGTTCATTTTTTCCCCTTCTGCTGTGGAGATGGACCCAGTCAAGGTCCGAGCTATTCTTGATTGGACTCAGCCCTCGTCAGTTAAGAGTCTTCAGAAGTTCTTGGGCTTCGCTAACTTCTACCGTCGTTTTATCGCTAATTTTTCTAGCATTGTGAAACCTTTGACGGATATGACCAAGAAGGGCTCCGATGTAGCTAACTGGGCTCCTGCTGCCGTGGAGGCTTTCCAGGAGTTGAAACGCCGGTTTACTTCGGCGCCTGTTTTGTGCCAGCCTGACGTCTCACTTCCCTTTCAGGTTGAGGTGGATGCTTCGGAGATTGGGGCAGGGGCCGTTTTGTCGCAGAGAGGCCCTGGTTGCTCTGTTATGAAACCTTGTGCCTTTTTCTCTAGGAAGTTTTCGCCTGCCGAGCGAAATTATGATGTGGGCAATCGGGAGTTGTTGGCCATGAAATGGGCATTTGAGGAGTGGCGTCATTGGCTCGAGGGTGCTAAGCATCGTGTGGTGGTCTTGACTGATCACAAAAATCTGATGTATCTCGAGTCTGCTAAACGCCTTAATCCGAGACAGGCCCGCTGGTCATTGTTTTTCTCCCGCTTTGATTTTGTTGTCTCGTATTTACCAGGTTCAAAGAATGTGAAGGCCGATGCTCTTTCTAGGAGCTTTGTGCCTGATGCTCCTGGAGTCGCTGATCCTGTTGGTATTCTTAAAGATGGAGTTATCTTGTCAGCTATTTCTCCGGATCTGCGACGTGTGTTGCAGAGATTTCAGGCTGATAGGCCTGAGTCTTGTCCACCTGACAGACTGTTTGTTCCGGATAAGTGGACCAGCAGAGTCATTTCCGAGGTTCATTCCTCGGTGTTGGCAGGTCACCCGGGAATTTTTGGCACCAGAGATCTGGTGGCCAGGTCCTTTTGGTGGCCTTCCTTGTCAAGAGATGTGCGGTCATTTGTGCAGTCCTGTGGGACTTGTGCTCGAGCTAAGCCTTGCTGTTCTCGTGCCAGCGGTTTGCTCTTGCCCTTGCCTGTCCCGAAGAGACCTTGGACACATATCTCCATGGATTTCATTTCTGATCTTCCGCTATCTCAGGGCATGTCCGTTATCTGGGTGATATGTGATCGCTTCTCCAAGATGGTCCATTTGGTTCCTTTGCCTAAGCTGCCTTCCTCTTCCGATCTGGTTCCTGTGTTTTTCCAGAACGTGGTTCGTTTGCACGGCATCCCTGAGAATATTGTGTCAGACAGAGGATCCCAGTTCGTTTCCAGGTTCTGGCGATCCTTTTGTAGTAGGATGGGCATTGATTTGTCGTTTTCGTCTGCTTTCCATCCTCAGACTAACGGACAGACGGAGCGAACCAATCAGACTTTGGAGGCTTATTTGAGGTGTTTTGTCTCTGCTGATCAGGACGATTGGGTGACATTCTTGCCGTTGGCTGAGTTTGCCCTTAATAATCGGGCTAGTTCCGCCACCTTGGTTTCGCCTTTTTTCTGCAACTCTGGTTTCCATCCTCGCTTTTCTTCGGGTCATGTGGAGCCTTCTGACTGTCCTGGGGTGGATTCTGTGGTGGATAGGTTGCAGCAGATCTGGAATCATGTGGTGGACAACTTGAAGTTGTCACAGGAGAAGGCTCAGCGCTTTGCCAACCGCCGCCGCGGTGTGGGTCCCCGACTACGCGTTGGGGATTTGGTGTGGCTTTCTTCCCGCTTTGTTCCTATGAAGGTCTCCTCTCCCAAATTTAAACCTCGTTTTATTGGGCCTTACAAGATATTGGAAATCCTTAATCCTGTATCTTTTCGTCTGGATCTTCCTGTGTCGTTTGCTATTCACAATGTATTTCATAGGTCCTTGTTGCGGCGGTACATTGTGCCTGTAGTTCCTTCTGCTGAGCCTCCTGCTCCGGTGTTGGTTGAGGGCGAGTTGGAGTACGTGGTGGAGAAGATCTTGGATTCTCGCCTCTCCAGGCGGAGGCTTCAGTACCTGGTCAAGTGGAAGGGCTATGGTCAGGAGGATAATTCCTGGGTGGTCGCCTCTGATGTTCATGCGGCCGATTTAGTTCGTGCCTTTCATGCCGCTCATCCTGATCGCCCTGGTGGTCGTGGTGAGGGTTCGGTGACCCCTCACTAAGGGGGGGGTACTGTTGTGAATTTGCTTTTTGCTCCCTCTAGTGGTTACTAGTTTTTTGACTCTGGTTTTTCTGTCTTTCCTTTTATCCGCACCTGGGTCGTTAGTTAGGGGTGTTGCTATATAAGCTCCCTGGACCTTCAGTTCCATGCCTGGCAACGTAGTTATCAGAGCTAGTCTGCTGTGCTCTTGTCTACTGATCCTGGTTCCAGTTATATCAGCTAAGTCTGCCTTTTGCTTTTTGCTATTTGTTTTGGTTTTGTATTTTTGTCCAGCTTGTTCCAAATCTATATCCTGACCTTTGCTGGAAGCTCTAGGGGGCTGGTGTTCTCCCCCCGGACCGTTAGACGGTTCGGGGGTTCTTGAATTTCCAGTGTGGATTTTGATAGGGTTTTTGTTGACCATATAAGTTACCTTTCTTTATTCTGCTATCAGTAAGCGGGCCTCTCTGTGCTAAACCTGGTTCATTTCTGTGTTTGTCATTTCCTCTTACCTCACCGTCATTATTTGTGGGGGGCTTCTATCCAGCTTTGGGGTCCCCTTCTCTGGAGGCAAGAAAGGTCTTTGTTTTCCTCTACTAGGGGTAGCTAGATTCTCCGGCTGGCGCGTGTCATCTAGAATCAACGTAGGAATGATCCCCGGCTACTTCTAGTGTTGGCGTTAGGAGTAGATATATGGTCAACCCAGTTACCACTGCCCTATGAGCTGGATTTTTGTATTCTGCAGACTTCCACGTTCCTCTGAGACCCTCGCCATTGGGGTCATAACAGTTTGTAGAATCCGGCCTAAACAATCCGCTGTGATGGAAAGGCATGAACAGAACAAATCTTTCCCCTGTCCCAGAGTCCAGGCTGTTTAGGTCGGAGAGGATTATGAGCTTTTGTGGATAGAAATGTTACAGACCCTCAGCAACAACAAATAATAGGTCACAATAGATCAGAACAGTCCCATTCACTGACAGCAAGCAGAGGTTTTAAACACCGTGGGAACTGACTTACACAAGGTCTGCTAATGCAGTGATCAGGTCTGGACCGGGGCTTCTTATCAGGGCTGTGGAGTCTGTAACCCAAACCTCCGACTTCACAGCCCCGGTCCCTGCGGAGGAAGGACATGAAGCGCAGCACAGATTCATCTCAACTAAAGGCCGAGATCCTCAGGAACAGAACAGACATTTAGAGGACATCTCAGGACTTTCCCAAATTGTGATGAGACCATTTACAGCACGTCCTGCATTGTACTACTGCCCCCAATGGGTTATATATGATAGGGTCTTAGTTCACATCTACTCCATTATGGCGCTGTCTATACAATGTGAGGGTGATCCGGAGAGCGGAGGAGGGGCGACCTGTGCAGGTGTCCATAAAACATTAAAACCTTCATCATTTTTCTGATCCCTTCACATGAGAACGAGTGGCGCTTTGCACTTGGATATATAATGGCGCTGCCCGGCACAAAGCTGCCTGTGTTCTTTACGATTTCGCCTGCCGCTGCGTGTGGCTCCTACGCTTGTAAAACTTCCAATTTTTAGCTAAATGCACTAAAATATGGAAAGTTTGGTGCAGAGATTTACGAGGAGGGAGGGAGTTCAGCTTCTGAATTAAACGCAGCCCGTAATTCCATTCTTCTTCCCGAGTGCGGACGACATTTACATCGCACGTGCCCATCAGGTCGTCACGCAGCTATTTTTTTTCCACATTTCCTTCCATCGGATTTCTCCTCTGGGCTTCTCGCTGCCTCTTTATGTGGGAAGGTTCCAGCACTTTCCTTATGTTGGACACAGACAGCAAATTCACACTTTCTACTATTGGGGCCGACAACATAAAACTGTTCTTTATATTTTACTTAAAAAAAAAAAAAGAACAATCACAACTCCCACCATCCCAGGGAGTAAAATGATCAGGATTAGATGGCCTCACATTTGCCTCTAGAATGTACGGAAGAGTTCCCGGGTCATCCCCCTCCACCGGGCAACTACTATGAGGTTCAGAGGCAATTTAGCAACGTTAGGCCGTGCTGCCGTATTCCTTTCAGAAAGAAGAGGCGTTCTCCAAACTAGCCAATAAAACAAGGCAAACCTGTTCAGTCTTTTTCTAATCATACTGTCATGAATCAGAATAATGAACCTGCTCCATGAGGCCTTTGGTCTCTGAGCTGTAGCTCTTGGGCATCCTGCATTTCTACCGCACATCTCACGGCCTATTCTTGGGGTGAATTAGCTGGGACGTCCGCTCCTGAGAAGATTGTTAGTCCTCTTTAATGTTTTACGCTTATGAATAATTTTTGCCAATGTAAAATGATGGACCTCAGATTGTTTGGAAAAATGGTTTTAGAACTAGAAATGAGCTAATACATTCACAGGACGCTGGTCCCGCGGTCTATATTCGGTGATCACTGGATGGAAGCCATGCGACCTCTGATGGCATGCCCGGCTTCTGATTAGGCGGCTCGAAATATTCCGCAATGAGGACATCCTGCCAGGAAAGCGAATCGAAAGTGGAGCCGGTGATGCCGCCAGACAGGAGGAGGTCCATAGGCCTCACATCCAACAACCACAGAATTCTGACCCGGCCGCTGGACCAGAGTCCTGCAGATCAATTTGCACATCTTTAATTATAACCCTTCCCAGATTGATTGACAGCAACAATTGCTTTTCTTAGTTCACTGCTGATGTCTTTCCTCCTTGGTATTGTGGTAACACTAGCCTGAACGCTCCAGACCAGCAAACTGGCCAAACTTCTGCTTTTATAGAGGTGATCATACTTACTGATGAATAATTCATCAACAACATTTGATTAGCGGCAGCGGTCTCCTGAATGCCCTCTTATTCCTATGGAAGCAGTGAGGATGTATTTAAGTGGTTGTCAGGATTTGCACCACTCTGGATCTGCAGAATCCTGATGCCGCTGGCACATGTGGACCATTAGTGCCCCGGACCCGATCTATGAGCTGCTTTTCTCTTTTTCGGTTTTGACTTTTTCTATTTTGTAACATTGTTTCCATCTCATTCTAATAAATTGTGATTCCCGGCACCGCCACCATCCTGTAATAGCCCTCTTCTACCCTGCCAGGAAGAGATGTAACACTGCAGCTTCTTGTTTCATGGTTTCCCATGTGAACGCCCCGGTCTGGTCAGGCTACATCGCTCACATTGGGGAAGTAGGAGGAAGCGCAGGGAAGTTATCAGGAAATAACCGGGGCATCTCTGAGCAAGTCAGCAAATCCAAGAGCGCTGATGATGTGCCAGTTATACATGACAGATATCAGAAGTCATTATAGCAAACCTAATGCAGAAAATAGGGCCCTGACGAAGCCACAAGAGCCCCAGCGAGTGCACCATCATCTGCCAGCCTGATTCACAGGATATTTAGCTCACAGAGGATTGTCAGGACTGGGTACACTGGAACAAACCCTCAGCTGTGAGAAGTAGAGATGGGCGAACCCGAACAGTAAAGTTCGGCATTCATACAGAACAACTACTGTTGGGGTATGGACACCAAACACTGACCACCAGGAAGTCCGTGTTATTGTTCGAGTCTGGCCCCCCAAACATCGATTTTGATTGGCGGTAAAATCATCACCGCCAGTCAGACAGCTGGGGTTCCCACGCTGTCAAAAGACAGCGTGAGCCAGCAGATATGGTCGGAGGTATAAAGTTTTGCTCCGGTCACTGGCGTGGGCTGATGGGACTACTCCTATCAGCCGACGAATGCTGCCGCTAATAACAGTGAGAGCAGGACCGGCTGATGGGAGTATTCATCAGCCGGCTCCTACGCTCTAAATAAATAATTAAAAAAGAAAACCATCGTGGGTTCCCCTATATTTTTGATAACCAGCCAGGCAAAACTCACAGTTGGGGGCTGCAACCCTCAGCTGTCAGCTTCAGCAAGGCTGGTTACCAAGAACAGAGTGGTCCCCGCACTGTATTTTTAAAATTATTTAAATAGTAAAAAAACAATGCGTCCCCCCCATCTTTGACAACCAGCCTTGCTAAAGCAGACAGCTGGAATTCTCAGGCTGGTAAGGGGCCATGGATATTTACCCCCCAAGCCTAAAAACAGCAGCCCGCAGCCGCCCAGAAAAGGAGATTAACCAATACTGACTGAGAACCACTGGGAGAATGAGCTGCTGCAAGCGCAGTGAGAAAAAGCCTCACTGTACAGCGGGGAGTTCAGCGTAGTTCACCGGGAGAAATTTCTCACAGTTAACTACGGTGAACTTTCTGAGTTCAGCGCTGCACCCTTTTCTGACTGTGCTAGTGGGGATAACTACGGTGAACTTTCTGAGTTCAGCGCTGCACCCTTTTCTCACTGTGCTAGTGGGGATCTCACTCAGGTCAATGCAGTTCAGGGGCCTGGCTGGGAACGCAGCCTCAGTGACCGGCAGTTACCTCGATGAGGTCACCGCTGGTCACTGAAGCTGTGCTAGCAGCAGCTCATTCTCCTAAAGGTTCTCAGCCTGGACGGTCGCATCTTGGCACCATCCGGGTTGAAAACTATTTATCCCCCAGACATGGATTATGGCATGAGACAGAACGACGGACAGGTGAGGGATATGGTTGTTTTTTATTTTTGTTTTATTATAGGAGACGAGGGATTAAGTGGAATGGGCGATGACGTGAGTATGGTTTAATTTAGAATCATTAAAGGAGTCTGTCATTCCTTCAATTAAAAGACTTTATTCTGGTTATGTTTTTATTTACCATACAATTATAATATTAGTAATGGATAGGTGTTTTATAGACACCTCTCAATTACTGAACCGTGGGCTTGAGGTCATCAAACAGTACAAAGGTTACATCAACCCAACAAATATTACCCCACTGCCACTGCTACAAGGCAAATGGGAAGAGGTGGGCAAAGTGCCAGAATTCGAGCGTCTAAAAGATCCATCTTTTCTGGGCTGCTGTTTTTAGGCTGGGAGGACCAATATCAATAGCCCCTTACCAGCCTGAGAATGCCAGCCTCCAGCTGTCTGCTTTATTAAGGCTGGTTGTCAAAAATGAAGGGGACCCAAAGTCATTTTTTTAATTATTTCTTTAAATAATAATAAAACACAAAGTGGGGACCCCTCTATTCTTGATAACCAACCTTGCTGAAGCTGACAGCGGAGGGTTGCAGCCCCCAGCTGTGAGTTTTGCCTGGTTGATTATCAAAAATACAGGGGAATCCACATTGTTTTTTTTTGTAAATATTTATTTACAGCGCAGGAGCTGGCTGATGAATACTCCCATCAGCCGCTCGTGCTTTCACTCTTATTAGCGGCAGCAGGCTTAGGCTGATGGGAGCAGTAGTCCCATCAGCCCACGCCAGTGACCGGAGGTAAACTTTATACCTCTGATCACAGCTGCAGGCTCATGCTGTCATTTGATAGCATGGGAACTGCAGCTCTCTAAACGGCGGCAATGATTTTACCGCTGACTGGAAGCAGTGTTTGCCGCATTGTCATGCACATGACAACGTGGCAAACACTGGATGTTTGGACCCCCATTCAAATGAATGGGGTCCAGGTCCTGCTCTGGTACCCAAATTTTTTTTATAACTGTTCTGCCGAACCCGCCGGACCTGAACATCCAGGGGTC
The DNA here is from genome assembly GCF_051348905.1 of Ranitomeya variabilis. NCBI lineage: Eukaryota > Metazoa > Chordata > Amphibia > Anura > Dendrobatidae > Ranitomeya > Ranitomeya variabilis. The sequence continues at coordinate 13,926,319 of NC_135235.1, forward strand.
CACCCATCCCTAGTGAAAAGTACTAGGTCAATATGGTTTTTAGCTGCAGAATGTCCCCGTTCACTGACAGCAATCAGAGGTCTTGACAGAAGTCTTAGTCATTGTTTATATGACATTTCTCACCGATGACTCCTGTCCGGCCACATGTGACTCAGGACTGACCCCTTATAAAGGTGGAGTGTGGCTGATGTTGCCCTGGGGTTTGGTTTTCACTGCGGGATCCCTGACACAAGATGTGACGGGCTGCGGAGACACAAGTTCATCTTCTAATAGAGATTTTGGCTGCGAATCTCTTCTTCCAGAGAGAACAGAACATTTTATGGGGATTATGAGGGAGAGAACACCCAGAGCTGAAATCTACAGCAAGAGCGTAGAAACCATCTGTAATCTAATGTCTCCACAGATCCGAATTATCTGCCATCATAATACAGATCATCCAATCATCCCCCACCCAATCACTGCACTGCAGATACAATCTAATCACATAATCCAGTGTGCGACGTGTATACATACACAGCCTGTAGATAAGCGCCTCCTGTATATTCGTACACAGCCTGTATATACGTGCCTCCTGTATATATGCACCTCCTGTATATATGTGTCTCCTGTATATATGCACCTTCTGTATATATGCGCCTCCTGTAAATACACTCCTCCTGTATATATGCGTCTCCTGCATATACAGTGGGGCAAAAAAGTATTTAGTCAGTCAGCAATAGTGCAAGTTCCACCACTTAAAAAGATGAGAGGCGTCTGTAATTTACATCATAGGTAGACCTCAACTATGGGAGACAAACTGAGAAATAAAAATCCAGAAAATCACAGTGTCTGTTTTTTTATCATTTTATTTGCATATTATGGTGGAAAATAAGTATTTGTTCAGAAACAAACAATCCAGATTTCTGGCTCTCACAGACCTGTAACTTCTTCTTTAAGAGTCTCCTCTTTCCTCCACTCATTACCTGTAGTAATGGCGCCTGTTTAAACTTGTTATCAGTATAAAAAGACACCTGTGCACACCCTCAAACAGTCTGACTCCAAACTCCACTATAGTGAAGACCAAAGAGCTGTCAAAGGACACCAGAAACAAAATTGTAGCCCTGCACCAGGCTGGGAAGACTGAATCTGCAATAGCCAACCAGCTTGGAGTGAAGAAATCAACAGTGGGAGCAATAATTAGAAAATGGAAGACATTCAAGACCACTGATAATCTCCTCGATCTGGGGCTCCACGCAAAATCCCACCCCGTGGGGTCAGAATGATCACAAGAACGGTGAGCAAAAATCCCAGAACCACGCGGGGGGACCTAGTGAATGAACTGCAGAGAGCTGGGACCAATGGAACAAGGCCTACCATAAGTAACACACTACGACACCATGGACTCAGATCCTGCAGTGCCAGACGTGTCCCACTGCTTAAGCCAGTACATGTCCGGGCCCGTCTGAAGTTTGCTAGAGAGCATTTGGATGATCCAGAGGAGTTTTGGGAGAATGTCCTATGGTCTGATGAAACCAAACTGGAACTGTTTGGTAGAAACACAACTTGTCGTGTTTGGAGGAAAAAGAATACTGAGTTGCATCCATCCAACACCATACCTACTGTAAAGCATGGTGGTGGAAACATCATGCTTTGGGGCTGTTTCTCTGCAAAGGGGCCAGGACGACTGATCCGGGTACATGAAAGAATGAATGGGGCCATGTATCGTGAGATTTTGAGTGCAAACCTCCTTCCATCAGCAAGGGCATTGAAGATGAAACGTGGCTGGGTCTTTCAACATGACAATGATCCAAAGCATACCGCTAGGGCAACGAAGGAGTGGCTTCGTAAGAAGCATTTCAAGGTCCTGGAGTGGCCTAGCCAGTCTCCAGATCTCAACCCTATAGAAAACCTTTGGAGGGAGTTGAAAGTCCGTGTTGCCAAGCGAAAAGCCAAAAACATCACTGCTCTAGAGGAGATCTGCATGGAGGAATGGGCCAACATACCAACAACAGTGTGTGGCAACCTTGTGAAGACTTACAGAAAACGTTTGACCTCTGTCATTGCCAACAAAGGATATATTACAAAGTATTGAGATGAAATTTAGTTTCTGACCAAATACTTATTTTCCACCATAATGTACAAATAAAATGATTAAAAAAACAGACAATGTGATTTTCTGGATTTTTTTTTCTCAGTTTGTCTCCCATAGTTGAGGTCTACCTATGATGTAAATTACAGACGCCTCTCATCTTTTTAAGTGGTGGAACTTGCACTATTGCTGACTGACTAAATACTTTTTTGCCCCACTGTATATGCGCCTCCTGTATATATGCGCCTCCAGTATATGTGTACACAGCCTGTATATATGCGCCTCTGTATATATGTGCCTCCTGTATATACACTCCTCCAGTATATACGCGCCTCCTGTATATAAGCGCCTCCGGTATATACACGCCTCCTGTATATACGCGCCTCCTGTATATACACTCCTCCTCTATATATGCGTCTCCTGTATATATGCGCCTCCTGTATATATGCGCCTCCTGTATATATGTGTCTCCAGTATATACACTCCTCCTGTATATATGCGCCTCCTGTATATGTGTACACAGCCTGTATATATGCACCTCCTGTATATACGCGCCTCCTGTATATACACTCCTCCTGTATATATGCGCCTCCTGTATATACACTCCTCCTGTATATATGCGCCTCCTGTATATACACTCCTCCAGTATATACGCGCCTCCTGTATATAAGCGCCTCCGGTATATACACGCCTCCTGTATATACGCGCCTCCTGTATATAAGCGCCTCCTGTATATAAGCGCCTCCTGTATATACACTCCTCCTCTATATATGCGTCTCCTGCATATATGCGCCTCCTGTATATATGCACCTCCTGTATATATGTGTCTCCTGTATATACACTCCTCCTATATATATGCACCTCCTGTATATATGCGCCTCCTGTATATGTGTACACAGCCTATATATATGCGCCTCCTGTATATACGCGCCTCCTGTATATACACTCCTCCTGTATATATGCGCCTCCAGTATATGTGTACACAGCCTGTATATATGCGCCTCCTGTATATACACTCCTCCAGTATATACGCGCCTCCTGCATATAAGCGCCTCCTGTATATACACTCCTCCAGTATATACGCGCCTCCTGTATATATGCGCCTCCTGTATATATGTGTCTCCTGTATATACACTCCTCCTGTATATATGCGCCTCCTGTATATGTGTACACAGCCTGTATATATGCGCCTCCTGTATATATGTGCCTCCTGTATATATGCGCCTCCTGTATATGTGTACACAGCCTGTATATATGCGCCTCCTGTATATACACTCCTCCTGTATATACACTCCTCCTGTATATATGCGCCTCCAGTATATGTGTACACAGCCTGTATATATGCGCCTCCTGTATATACACTCCTCCAGTATATACGCGCCTCCTGTATATAAGCGCCTCCGGTATATACACGCCTCCTGTATATACGCGCCTCCTGTATATACACTCCTCCTCTATATATGCGTCTCCTGCATATATGCGCCTCCTGTATATATGTGTCTCCAGTATATACACTCCTCCTGTATATATGCGCCTCCTGTATATGTGTACACAGCCTGTATACACTGTGTTCCAAATGATTCTGCACAGAGTTTCGGAGTGATAAGATTAGAGTTTTTTTGTTTGTCATGTAATCTCATTGATGGTGATGTGTGTCATGGCTCTTTATATCACTGAAAGCAATTGCAGAGACCTGTGCACATTAGTTTGGCCGGTGTGTCCAAATAAAGACAAGACTACTTAAGAAGGCTGTTCCACACTATTAAGCAGCCGACATTTTTTGCCAAAATGGGAAAGAAAAAGGATGTGTCGGCTGCTGAGAAGCAACAAATTGTGGAGTATTTAGGTCAAGGCATGACTACAGTCAACATTGCCAAGACACTTCATCGTGATCATCGCACAATCAAGAAGTATGTAGCTGATTCCCAGCACACACGTGTGCGTGCTGATAAGGAAAAATTGAGGACTCTTTCCAACAGGCAATTGCGTAAGGTTAAAAGAGCAGCTGCAAAAATGCCTTGTCATAGCAGCAGACAAGTTTTTGAAGCTGCTGGTGCCTCCAACGTCCCCAGAACAACAAGGTGCAGGGTCCTTCAGAGGTTTGCAGCTGTGCGTAAGCCATCCTGTCGACCACCTCTATCCACTGCACACAAGCAGAAACAGCTCCAGTGGCCAAACGATACGTGAAGACTGACTTCCAAACTGTTTTGTTCACCGATGAGTGCCGTGCAACGCTCGATGGTCCAGATGGATGGAGTGGAGGATGGCTGGTTGATGGACACCCCATGAAAACACGGCTAAGGCGCCAACAAGGAGGAGGTGGAGTAATGTTTTGGGCTGGAATCATGGGGAGAGAGATTGTCGGCCCCTTTATGATCCCTGAAGGGGTAAAGATGAACACCATAATCTATGTGGAGTTTCTAAAAACACTTCCTGCCCATGGTTCAAGAGGAAGAACCGTGCTTTCCGCAGCAAGATCATTTTCATGCATGATAATGCACCGTCTCATCCTGCAAAAAACACATCTGCATCTCTGGCTGCTATGGGCATAAAAGAGGACAAACTTATGGTGTGGCCACCATCTTCCCCTGACCTCAACCCCAGTGAGAACCTCTGGAGCATCATGGAAAGGAGTGTCTATGATGGCGGGAGGCAGTTCACATCTAAGCAACAGCTCTGGGAGGGGATTCTGTCCACATGCAAAACAACTGAAGCAGAAACCATCCAAAAACTGACAAATTCAATGGACGAGAGAGTTCAGAAGCTTCTTTCGAACACGGGGTCCTATGTGCAAATGTAACATCACCTAGAATAAAGTTTTCACTTGAAAACTGTTTGATTTCATTTTGTAATAAGCTGATAATGCTTATAACTTCACAATTCACCATTTTTTTGTTCAAAATAAAAAAAAAAGGTTGAAAACTCTGCTGTGCATAATAATTTGGAACATGCATTTTGAGTGTTTATTTTTTTTAAAAAGATTCTGTTTTCATAGGCAGTTTGTTCCAAAACATTGCAATTATACTAGAATAGTAGATGACTGGAAAATAACAATGACTGCAATTCAGAGAGGTAATTTAGAGAAAATATGAGGAAATATTATTTGCATAATAATTTGGAACACAGTGTATATGCGCCTCCTGTATATATGCGCCTCCTGTATATATGCGTCTCCTGTATATATGCGCCTCCTGTATATAAGCGCCTCCTCTATATATGCACCTCCTGTATATATGCGCCTCCTGTATATATGCGCCTCCTGTATATAAGCGCCTCCTCTATATATGCGTCTCCTGTATATATGCGCCTCCTGTATATATGCGCCTCCTGTATATAAGCGCCTCCTCTATATATGCACCTCCTGTATATAAGCGCCTCCTGTATATATGCGCCTCCTCTATATATGCGTCTCCTGTATATATGCGCCTCCTGTATATATGTGTCTCCTGTATATACGTTCCTCCTGTATATATGCACCTCCTGTATATATGCGCCTCCTGTATATGTGTACACAGCCTGTATATATGCGCCTCCTGTATATACGCGCCTCCTGTATATACACTCCTCCTGTATATATGCGCCTCCTGTATATGTGTACACAGCCTGTATATATGCGCCTCCTGTATATATGTGCCTCCGGTATATACACACCTCCTGTATATACGCGCCTCCTGTATATACGCACCTCCTGTATAAACGCGCCTCCTGTATATACGCGCCTCCTGTATATACGCGCCTCCTGTATAAACGCGCCTCCTGTATATATGCGCCTCCTGTATATACGAGCCTCCTGTATATACAAGACTCCTGTATACACTCGCCTCCTGTATATATGCGCCTCCTGTATATACGTGTCTCCTGTATACATGCATTTCCTGTATATATATGCGCCTCCTGTATACACTTGCCTTCTGTATACACGCGTTTCCTGTATACCTGTATATACGCGCCTCCTGTATATACGCGCCTCCTGTATACACTCGCCTCCTGTATATATGCGCCTCCTGTATACACTCGCCTCCTGTATACACTCGCCTCCTGTATATATGTGCCTCCTGTTTATACTCGCCTCCTGTATACACACGTCTCCTGTATACACGCACCTCCTGTATATACGCGCCTCCTGTATACACTCGCCTCTTGTATATACTTTCCTCTTGTATATACGTTCCTCCTGTATATACATTTCTCCTGTATATATGCGCCTCCTGTATACACTTGCCTCCTGTATATATGCGCCTCCTGTATACACTCGCCTCCTGTATATATGCGCCTCCTGTATATATACGTTCCTCCTGTATATACGTTCCTCCTGTATATATGCGCCTCCTGTATACACTCGCCTCCTGTATATATGCGCCTCCTGTATACACTCGCCTCTTGTATATACGTTCCTCCTGTATACACTCGCCTCCTGTATATATGTGCCTCCTGTATACACTCGCCTCCTGTATATATGCGCCTCCTGTATACACTCGCCTCCTGTATACACTCGCCTCCTGTATATATGCGCCTCCTGTATACACTCGCCTCCTGTATATATGCGCCTCCTGTATACACTCGCCTCCTGTATATATGCGCCTCCTGTATACACTCGCCTCTTGTATATACGTTCCTCCTGTATACACTCGCCTCCTGTATATATGCGCCTCCTGTATACACTCGCCTCCTGTATATATGCGCCTCCTGTATACACTCGCCTCCTGTATACACTCGCCTCCTGTATATATGCGCCTCCTGTATACAGCTTGTATCTTGCTTTTGGTACTATATTAGTGAGAGGAGATGGGCGCCTGTCAGCAGAATTTAGGAGGGACGGTGCCAGTGCGCAGCACTCCGGGTCTCGGCAGTGACTGTCTGTCGACGAGTTTCCCCTTTCTCGAGATGAACACAGGCCCGTGGGAAACCTCTGCTTCTCCTTTCTTATATCCTGTGATCGGCAAGTCTCCTGATATTTTACATGTAATCATTTTCTGCTGCCACTTTCCTCCCCGTCTCTCGGACGCCCCGATGGTTTCCCACCACCAAAATCTGTTGAGTTGGTCAAGAGTTGTGAAAACTTTCTGCTGCATAGACGGAAATCAAGACCGGATCACTGAAGATTAGTGCTCAAGACTCCTGAGGCTCCCGGACCCCATGTGCACTAATGTACTATGGGACGCTGTGTGCCCCTCATTGCCCCTATAGAGCCCTGTAGTCAGAGGGACCGGCCCAGGTTATACATGTGGCTACTCAGAACCAGAAGCCTCCATAGTAGTCACTGCAGAGAAGAAGGAAAGGTGAAGCTTCACTGGGGTCATGATACTACACCTGCAAAATGGAATAAATAATCTGCACCCGCCATAGCTGAACTACTGCAAGTAATGACCTGAGGGTAAAGGCTCGTGGCCTTCCTGCCACCTATGTCCTCCTCATGTCCTTCTGCCCCTCCACACTTCTCTGTTGTTGTCCTCCTCCTCCACACTTCTCTGTTGTCCTCCTCCTCCTTTGTCGTCATTCTCCAGACTCCTCTGTCCTCTTCCCTCCAGACTCTTCTGTCCTCCTCCCTTCAGACTCCTTTCTCCTCCAGAATCCTCTGTCCTTCTTCCTCCAGACTCATGTGTCTTTGTCTTGCTCCTCTGTCCTCCTCCAGACCTCCTCTGTCCCTGTCCTCCTCCTTCGTCATCCTCTGTCCTCTCGGTCCTACTCCAGACTCTCTCTCCCTCCAGTCACCTCTAAATCTTATCTTCCTTCCCCTTGGAATCCCCATCCATATTAGATATTGGACCAATCCTATGGGCGCTGCTCCATACACCCATGATGGTGGTGCAGGAATCACGGCTCTGAAAGCTGCTGAGTCAATGGAGGACTCTGCAAACCACAAAATGTTTCCTCTTCACTTTCTCACACATGACGAAGCAGATTCCACCGAGCGCCGATCACATGAACGTTCAGAGCGAAACGCAGAAATAAGGAACTGCCCCCCCGGCCCGAGAACAACTTCTGTGCGTTTACAATGATGAGATGAATGCAGCTCACGTTGAGGTCATCACAACACAAGTGGTTCCAGGGAACGACCACAGAGCCCCCCTGACCGCGACCACAGCGTATCTGACCGCGACCACAGCGTATCTGACCGCGACCACAGCGTATCTGGCCACAACCAGAGCGCCCCCTGGCCACGACCACAGCATCCCTGGCCACAACCACAGCATCCCTGGCCACAACCACAGAGCCGCCAGGCCATAAACCACAGCGCCTCCCTGACCGCGACCACAGAGTCTGCAGGCCCTAACCACAGAGCTCCCTGACCGCGAACACAGCGTATCTGGCCGCAACCAGAGCGCCCCCTGGCCCCAACCACAGAGCCCCACAGGCCATAAACCACAGCGCCCCCCTTACCGCGACCACAGCGTATCTGACCGCGATCACAGCTTATCTGACCGCGACCACAGCGTATCTGACTGTGGCCACAGCGTATCTGACCGCGACCACGGAGCCCCCAGGCCATAAAACACAGAGCCCCTTTGCTGCGACCACGGCATCCCTGGTAACGAACACACAGAGCTTGGCCACGACCACAGAGTCCATGGTCACGACCACAGCGCTCCCAGGCCGTAACCACAGCATCCCCTTGCTGCAACCACAGCATCCCTGGTCATGATCACAGAGTCCCTGGTCACGACCACAGCGCTCCCAGGCCGTAACCACAGCATCCCCTTGCTGCAACCACAGCATCCCTGGTCATGATCACAGAGTCCCTGGTCACGACCACAGTGCCCCCAGGCCATAACCACAGCGCCCCCTTGCTGCGACCACAGTGCCCCTGACCACGACCATAGCGACTCCTTTCCATACCACAGCAATCCCTGGCTGCGACCACAGCATCCCCTGGCCGCGACCACAGCGTATCTGGCCACAACCAGAGCGCCCCCTGGCCCCGACCACAGCGTCCCAGACCACGACCACAGAGTCCCTGGCCACAACCGCAGCGCCCCCAGGCCATAAACAACAGCGCCCCCTTGCTGCGACCACAGCATCCCTGGCCACGACCACAGCACCCCCCATACCATAACCACAGCGCCCCCTTGCTGTACCACAACAACCTTTGGCCGCGACCACAGTGTCCCCTGGCAGTGACCACAGCATCCCCTGGCCGTAACCTCAGCGCCCTCTGGCTGTGACCACAGTGCTGTCTGGACGAAACTACAGCGCCGTCTGGACGCAACCACAGCGCCCTCTTGCCGTAACTACAGCGCCCTCTTGCCGTAACTACAGCGCCCCCTTGCCGTAACCACAGCACCCCCTTGCCGTAACCACCGCACCCCATGGCCATGACCACAGCACTCCCTGACTGTAACCACAGCGCCCCCTGACCACGACCACAGCACTCCCTGACCGTAACCACAGCGCCCCCTGACCACGACCACAGCACTCCCTGACCGTAACCACAGTGCCTCCTTGCCACGACCACAGCACTCCCTGACTGTAACCACAGTGCCTCCTTGCCACGACCACAGCATCCTTGCGGTGACCAGTGTCCCTGAACAAGATGCTGCAAGTCATATTAGAGCCGTTAAAAGCGCATGTATGATAAACCCGAAAAATGTGCCGATCCTGAACTGTTAACGATACAAGGTGAAACCATCAGATCCGCTGGTCTTAGTGACAGATTGGGATTTTCATTTTTTCTATATTTTTTGCAATATTTGGAACAGGTTATCATACTCGCGCCCAGACTGGTTGGCGCGGGCGTGCGGAGGTGTGTGGCCCCACTGTGCCACAGACCAAACCTCCCTGGAAGGGGAGTAACTAAGTAGCTTCCTAGGTGTTCGCTGGAGCCTTTGATGGTGAGGTCAGACTTGTGCAATAGGAAGCTACCAGGTATCACTCCAGGGTGGAGTCTGGTTGTGGCTGCTGATCCCACCGGGGAACGGAACATAGACAAGCAAGCGGGCACGGCTGGCACATAAGCAGGCAGACGGGTACAACAGGAACACTGTCAGGCAGGCGGGCACGGCTGGCTCTCTGGAAGGTAGGCGGGCACGGCTGGCTCTCTGGCAGGACTGGTGGGAAAGACTGGTACACTGGAAGAACCGGTAGGGACCGGTCTGCAGGCAGGTATGTAGAACGGGTAAGAACCTGTTCAGACACGAGGACCTAGGAATAAGTAGATAAAGACCGCAAGAGCGGATGCAGAGCGAAAGCACAGGAGCTAGAGCCAAGAACAGAAATGCAGGAGGCGGAGCCAAGAGCTGGAGGCGGAGCCAAGTGCAACACCGAAGGAGGCGGAACCAAGAGCTGGAGGCGGAGCCAAGTGCAGACAGGCAGGAGGCGGAGCCAGGAGCTGGAGGCGGAGCCAAGTGCAGACAGGCAGGAGGCGGAGCCAAGTGCAGGGGAGGTAGAACCGCAAGGAGCGGAGCCAGGTAGAACCGCAAGGAGCGGAGCCAGGTAGAACCGCAAGGAGCGGAGCCAGGTAGAACCGCAAGGAGCGGAGCCAGGTAGAACCGCAAGGAGCGGAGCCAGGTAGAACCGCAAGGAGCGGAGAGATGCTGCGGGAGGGGTCTCTGCAGCAAAGCTGAGCAGAGCCACAAGGAATGTGGAGAGAAGCTGCAGCAAGGGATAACTGCAACAGCAGAAGATAAGCTGAGTAGAAAGGAGCAGAAACGCAGAAGAGAGGAGCAGAGGTAAAGTCACAAAGGTACAGAGCAGGCAGAGCTGCAAGAGTGCGGAGTGTAAGCAGACTGAGAATACAAGGAAAGACAACAGGGAAGGAAGCCAAAGACTAGGAGACCGAGGTAAGACTAAGTGCAGACAAGGCAATGGAACAAGACACAAGGACAAAGACACTGGGACCAGGATATACTGCCTCCTGGTGGGCGGACAACAAGACCAAGGAAATAACACAGAGAATCCTCCAGAGAGGGAGTAACTCAGTATCTTGCTTCTGAGTTTGCCTGGCCTTGCTCTAACTGAGCTAATGCTACGTTCACATTAGCGGCGGGCGCCGCAGCGGCGCCGCATGCGTCATGCGCCCCTATATTTAACATGGGGGCGCATGGACATGCGTCGTACTTGCGTTTTGCGCCGCATACGTCGCTGCGGCGCCCGCATCCGGGCGCAGAGGACGCAGCAAGTTGCATTTTTGCTGCGTTCAAAATCAATTAAAAAAAGGACGCATGCGGCGCAAAACGCAGCGTTGTGCATGCGTTTTGCTGCGTTTTTGTTTGCGTTGTGCGCTGCGGAACAGATTGGACAGATGCACCTGATTCCTATAAGAACCAGAGAGTTCAGGCGCCGGCCCCCTATACACACACAGCCATGAAGCATGCAGGAGAGCAGAGACATAGAACATGGTGCTGGCAAGAAACAGAAACCACAACATGACCTGGAGCAGTGGGTAAGATAGTGTGAGAGATGTGAGGCCATGCCGTGATGCCAGCAGAGTTGTTACAGTGGTTTGTGATGGAGCAGAAATCCTAGAGTTGACTACTTCTAGTAGCGTCTGTTGCTTTAACAACAGGTGATCACGATGGATCAGGAGATCTATAGAAGCCGTGCTCTGGGGTAACGGCCCCATCGTCACCTGAATCCTCCACTCCGACAGCTGATAACACAGACAATCGGCCCTTGTCCGTGGCTCTAACCTGCCACCACATTACATCTCACTAATGAAGTCAGTGACACAATGGAGCACTTGATCCGGGAATAATCCCACGGGAGCTGTCATACCTCGGTGCCAGCGTCAGTCAATTAAATGACCACAACGAGCAAACAACTATTACGATGGGGACTGTGTGGGATCCAGAGCTGAGCCGTGTCTGCGGCGGAGAAACCACAATGGATTTCCTAAGAAAACGAGAGAATAAAAGGGGAAAATGAACAAAAAAGTGAACCGGCGACGTCTCGTGACCTGAATACACATCCAGGAGGGCGTCATACTGAACCAAAAAAACATGGCCGCCTTCTTCCAAGAAACAGCGACGCCACACTTATCCACAGGCCGTGTCCGGTATCTCAGGTCACCTGCACTCGGACTGAGCTGCACTACCTGGCACATCCTCTGGACCGGTGTGGCGCTGTTTGGTTACGCTCATGGTTTTCATGTGTACGGTCGTCCGCTGTAGAAATGGATCTGTATGATTCCTACAGATTCCTCTGGGGTCTGATTTTTTTCGAGCACCAAAAGGCGAGTTTCATCCGTCATACGAAAAGACGAGAAATTCTGCGATTATTTCAATGTGAAGAGCGCCAGTGCGTTACAGCGGCCGAGCGCTGCTCTAGAGGGAAGGAAAGCGAGCGCTTATGGGATTCACAAAGAGTCATGGATATGGCAGCCGCAACGCAAACCATGGAGGTCTCCACTCACTGACAGCAAGCAGAGCCTGCCTTCAGCTTCATTTCCAGCCATGGGGTCCGCGGCACAGAACATGGCGGAAGGTCAGGCCTGTTTGTAAGAAGCTGCCAAGACTGGATGAGTTTGACGAGTTCTCCCCGAGGACAGAAACAGGTGTCTGCACAGAGTCCAGCAGCGATGTATCCAGATAATATGGAGGCGATTATTCCGCACCTCTCCTATCATACGGGGGGATACAAGTCGTTCTATGGACACGGTATGATGGGGTCACTCCTGGTGGAGGCGCCACATATATCCGCAGGAACCATGCGCACAGTGTGTGCCGGTACACGTACAGTGGGTGCACTTATTAGGGTGGGGGTCAGCGGGTGCAGTGGACGCAGCACCGTAACAAGGCGGAAACGCACCAGTCACATCAGTACACCGCGACCATCCACGGAGACAATGGATACTCCAACGACCATGGCTGCAGGATACCAAGATCACAAGGAGCCGACTTACAGGACAGGGACCCCCCACCCATCTGTCCTATAACCCTAAAGGGGCGTATGGACGTTACAATGGGGGTCCGCCAACTGTGACCCTGGATCTATAAGTCAGAGCGGACCGGACCACATATTACCCGGTCACAGATGGCCCCTCGGTCCCCCTTCCAGAAGGCCTAATAGTTAGCTGTAACCCATAACAACTTCCAATGTCACTGCTTGCTGTCAGTGAATGGAGACATTACAAATGGCAGCAAAAGAATCCAATCCTGTGTTACTACTTTCCACATAGGAGGGTTCTGTTTGCATCCAGTGCACACAATCCTCTGTGAGCCGAGCAGCATGGACGCAGACAGAAGCAACCTGCACTGATACATTGTAACAGTCTCTCAGTTATCGCTACAATGAGACAATTGTCAATCTAAAATTTAAAGGGGAAAAAATAAATCAGATAGTAAAATATATGTAACTTCCAAAACTGGTTTATCATCTGTGATGCCCCATTGTGCCTGTAGCCACGGGGGCCCGGCCGCAGCGTTTCCACCATGCGCAGACACAGGAGCACGTGGTCTCGGTCACTGTGTGAAGGGGGATAGACCCAACTAGGGGTATGACCCTTTATTAGCACGTTACATGTCTTACTGTTTTCAGCTGACATTTCTTAAATTCATAACATTTTTTTTCTGGAACATCCCTTTAATGACTACAGCTCTTCAGCAGTTCTATGTGTTCCTATGGCAACAGACTACACACAAGCCTTGTGTAGTCAGATCCGATGGTTATACAAACATTTATCTCACCTTATCTTCTTGTTAATTAAAAATATGAAAGGAGCATAACTAAAATCAGACAGACGGCAAACATGGGAGCTGTGTACACAAAACGGCAGGATAGTGACACTCAGCACAGTTGCTTTATGTCACATTTTATATGCACTGGATCCACAATATAGCGGTGAACGTCGACTTTCTCTTTAAGCATTACGCAATCCTCATGGTCTACCACTGCAGACCCCCAGAGACGCCCCCCTAAGCTGCGATCAGTGGCCTTATTCTACATCTTAGAAGCGCCATAATAAGAATATTAGAATATGAAGACATCGGGGAATTCACAGCGGCACAATGGGGCGACCTGCACATAAAGAAACGTCAATTTTCCACCACCTGATAACTCGGGAGCCGACGGTAACAAGTAATTGTGCCGGTAATAACTTCATTTAAATAAGAATATTAACAATGCTCATCCGGCAAATCTGCGAGCAGCAAACAATGCTGAGACAACAAGCAGCAGCGCCCAGTACTCCACAATCTGTACACAGAATATTATCAGCTGCGTTCTGCATGTGACTCTGGGAGCGGCGCCTGTTCATTAGGGGAGAAGCGCTGCCCCCAAACAAGTGCAGGATGCTATCAGCAGCGGGAAACCGGGAGAACTCGCTCCCTGCCACCAGCCGGGGAAAGGAAAACGCCACCAACCTCCCGAAGACCATCGCCACCTATGAGAACCAGCAGCTTCCATGGCAAAATCCTACATACAGAACGGAGTCACTGTGTACATACATTACATTACTGATCCCGAGCTACATACTGTATTATACTCCAGAGCTGCGCTCACTATTCTGCTGGTGCAGTCACTGTGTATATACATTACTGATCCCGAGCTACATCCTGTATTATACTCCAGATCTGCACTCACTATTCTGCTGGTGCAGTCACTGTGTACATACATTACTGATCCCGAGCTACATCCTGTATTACTGTATTATACTCCAGAGCTGCACTCACTATTCTGCTGGTGCAGTCACTGTGTATATACATTACTGATCCCGAGCTACATCCTGTATTATACTCCAGATCTGCACTCACTATTCTGCTGGTGCAGTCACTGTGTACATACATTACATTACTGATCCCGAGCTACATACTGTATTATACTCCAGAGCTGCACTCACTATTCTGCTGGTGCAGTCACTGTGTACATACATTACATTACTGATCCCGAGCTACATCCTGTATTACTGTATTATACTCCAGAGCTGCACTCACTATTCTGCTGGTGCAGTCACTGTGTACATACATTACTGATCTCGAGCTACATCCTGTATTACTGTATTATACTCCAGAGCTGCACTCACTATTCTGCTGGTGCAGTCACTGTGTACATACATTACATTACTGATCCCGAGCTACATCCTCTATTATACCTCAGAGCTACACTCACTATTCTGCTGGTGCAGTCACTGTGTACATACATTACATTACTGATCCTGAGTTACATCCTGTATTATACCCCAGAGCTGCACTCACTATTCTGCTGGTGCAGTCACTGTGTACATACATTACATTACTGATCCTGAGTTACATCCTGTATTGTACTCCAGAGCTGCACTCACTATTCTGCTGGTGCAGTCACTGTGTACATACATTACTGATCCTGAGTTACATCCTGTATTATACTCCAGAGCTGCACTCACTATTCTGCTGGTGCAGTCACTGTGTACATACATTACTGATCCTGAGTTACATCCTGTATTATACTTCAGAGCTGCACTCACTATTCTGCTGGTGCAGTCACTGTGTACATACATTACATTACTGATCCTGAGTTACATCCTGTATTATACCCCAGAGCTGCACTCACTATTCTGCTGGTGCAGTCACTGTGTACATACATTACATTACTGATCCTGAGTTACATCCTGTATTGTACTCCAGAGCTGCACTCACTATTCTGCTGGTGCAGTCACTGTGTACATACATTACTGATCCTGAGTTACATCCTGTATTATACTCCAGAGCTGCACTCACTATTCTGCTGGTGCAGTCACTGTGTACATACATTACTGATCTCGAGCTACATCCTGTATTACTGTATTATACTCCAGAGCTGCACTCACTATTCTGCTGGTGCAGTCACTGTGTACATACATTACATTACTAATCCCGAGCTACATCCTCTATTATACCTCAGAGCTACACTCACTATTCTGCTGGTGCAGTCACTGTGTACATACATTACATTACTGATCCTGAGTTACATCCTGTATTATACCCCAGAGCTGCACTCACTATTCTGCTGGTGCAGTCACTGTGTACATACATTACATTACTGATCCTGAGTTACATCCTGTATTGTACTCCAGAGCTGCACTCACTATTCTGCTGGTGCAGTCACTGTGTACATACATTACTGATCCTGAGTTACATCCTGTATTATACTCCAGAGCTGCACTCACTATTCTGCTGGTGCAGTCACTGTGTACATACATTACTGATCCTGAGTTACATCCTGTATTATACTTCAGAGCTGCACTCACTATTCTGCTGGTGCAGTCACTGTGTACATACATTACATTACTGATCCTGAGTTACATCCTGTATTATACTCCAGAGCTGCACTCACTATTCTGCTGGTGCAGTCACTGTGTACATACATTACTGATCCTGAGTTACATCCTGTATTATGCTCTAGAGCTGCACTCACTATTATTATTATTTTCTCAGATGTAAAGCTGCCCACTGTTCTTGGCATAAAGCCTCCAGTTCCTGTAAATTCCTGGGCTGTCTAGCATGAACTGCGCGCTTGTGATCTCCCCAGAGTGACTCAATGATATTGAGGTCAGGAGACTGAGATGGCAACTCCAGAACCTTCACTGTGTTCTGCTACAGCCAATGACAGGTCGACTTGGCCTTGTGTTTTGGATCGTTGTCATGTTGGAATGTCCAAGTACATCCCATGCGCAGCTTCCGGGCTGATGAGTGCAAATTTGCCTCCAGTATTTGCTGATAACGTGCTGCATTCATCTTTCCTTCAACTTTGACCAAGTTTCCTGTGCCTTTGTATCTCGCACAGCCCTAAAACATCAGCGATCCACCTCCGTGCTTTACAGTAGGAATGGTGTTCCTTTCATCATAGGCCTTGTTGACCTCTATCTAAATTCAACGTTTATGGTTGTGGCCAAAAAGTTCAATTTTGGTCTCATCACTCCAAATTACCTTCTTCCAGGAGTTTTGAGACTTGTCTCTGTGCTGTTTTGCGTATTGTAGGCGAGATACTTTGTGGCATTTGCGCAGTAATGGCTTTCTTCTGGCGACTCGACCATGCAGCCCATTTTTCTTCACGTGCCTCCTTATTGTGCATCTTGAAACAGCCACACCGCTAGTTATCAGAGAGTTCTGTATTTCAGCTGATGATATTTGTGGGTTTTTCTTTGCATCCCGAACAATTTTCCTGGCAGTTGTGGATGACATTTTTGTTGGCCTACCTGACTGTGGTTTTGTTTTTACAGAGCCCCTGATTTTCCATTTGTTAATCACAGTGTGAACGCTGCGGACTGGCATTATCAATTCCTTGGATATATTTTTGTATCCCTTTCCTGTTTTATACAGCTCAACTACCTTTTCTTGTAGATCCGTTGACAATTCTTTTGCTTTCCCCATGACTCACAATCCAGAAACGTCAGTGGCTGGATGAAAGATGCAAGAGTCTGTCTGGATCCCAGAAACTCACTCAGCTTTTATGAACATACTGATTACAAGCAAACAGGTCACAGGTGAGGATGTTACCTTTAGTAGCCATTCACACCCATTTGTGTCAACTTCTGTGCATGTTATCAGGCCAAAATCACCAGGGGATGTGAACTTTGGATCAGGGTCATTTGGATGTTTTGGGTTGTAGTTATGATTTAAAAAGAGAAAACACAGTAGTCTGACAATAAATGTCTTCACCCAACCACTGACCATGAGTGCAGGAAAAGTTTTGGTGTTATCATTCATGTTCTCTGAAAAAAGGCCAAGAAAGCAAAAATTCTGCCGGGGTATGTAAACTTTTGAGCACAGCTGTGTTCTATACCTCCAATTCTCATTACTCTTCAGTGGGGCTGCGTACGGTCACTATAAGAAGCTGTTGTCAGTACAAGACCCTATTGATGTGAGGCCCTGTGCAGGGTGTAATAACGTGTGATAACTTGTGACCTCAGTGCTCTCTGCCCCCAGGATTACACCCCTGCTGTACCAGGGGCGGCAGAGGTTATCAGCAGGGGGCAGAGGAGCACAACTCCCAATCTGCACACAGATGTCTTAATTTTCACAAGTGCAGTAACATAAACACCCAGCTGCGCTGTTATTGTGACCCCAGAAGAGCAAATCCACAGGTAAACTGAGCCGCGAGCCGCCACCTAGAGTGACCATTAACATTCTGAGGACAAACCTTAGATAAACAGTTTACCAGAAGATGGCAATGGAGTCAATGCATTAAGGAAGCCAGGCCTCCGGAGCAGAGATCAGCCGTCACCCGGCTCATTCATCACCAGGAGGACATGAGGAGGGGGTGGAGGTCAAATACTTCACTTAGTGCAATGGTCACTGCTCCTACTTGTTTGTATAATGAAGGTTCCTGTACACTGGGGTCACCGTGTAACCAGGGACCGGCTCCTACACCCAGGGGTCACCGTGTAACCAGAGGCCGGCTCCTGTACAGAGGGCTCACTGTGTAATCAGGGACCGGCCACTGTACTCAGGGGTCACCGTGTAACCAGAGGCCGGCTCCTGTACAGAGGGCTCACTGTGTAACCAGGGACCAGCTCCTGTACAGAGGGCTCACTGTGTAACCAGGGGCCGGCTTCTGTACTCAGGGGTCATCGTGTAACCAGGGACCGGCTCCTGTACAGAGGGCTCACTGTGTAACCAGGGGCCGGCTTCTGTACTCAGGGGTCACCGTGTAACCAGAGGCCGGCTCCTGTGCAGAGGGCTCACTGTATAACCAGGGACCGTCTCCTGTACAGAGGGCTCACTGTGTAACCAGGGACCGGCTCCTGTACAGAGGGCTCACTGTGTAATCAGGGACCGGCCACTGTACTCAGGGGTCACCGTGTAATCAGGGACCGGCTCCTGTACAGAGGGCTCACTGTGTAACCAGGGGCCGGCTCCTGTACAGAGGGCTCACTGTGTAACCAGGGGCCGGCTTCTGTACTCAGGGGTCACCGTGTAACCAGGGACCGGCTCCTGCACCCAGGGGTCACCGTGTAACCAGAGGCCGGCTCCTGTACAGAGGGCTCACTGTGTAACCAGGGGCCGGCTTCTGTACTCAGGGGTCACTGTGTAACCAGGGACCGGCTCCTGCACCCAGGGGTCACCGTGAAACCAGAGGCCGGCTCCTGTACAGAGGGCTCACTGTGTAACCAGGGACCGGCTCCTGTACAGAGGGCTCACTGTGTAACCAGGGGCCGGCTTCTGTACAGAGGGCTCACTGTGTAATCAGGGACCGGCCACTGTACTCAGGGGTCACCGTGTAACCAGGGACCGGCTCCTGTACAGAGGGCTCACTGTGTAACCAGGGACCGGCTCCTGTACAGAGGGCTCACTGTGTAACCAGGGGCCGGCTTCTGTACTCAGGGGTCACCGTGTAACCAGGGACCGGCTCCTGCACCCAGGGGTCACCGTGTAACCAGGGCCCGTCTCCTGTACAGAGGGCTCACTGTGTAACCAGGGACCGTCTCCTGTACAGAGGGCTCACTGTGTAACCAGGGACCGGCTTCTGTACTCAGGGGTCACCGTGTAACCAGGGACCGTCTCCTGTACAGAGGGCTCACTGTGTAACCAGGGACCGGCTCCTGTACAGAGGGCTCACTGTGTAACCAGGGGCCGGCTTCTGTACTCAGGGGTCACCGTGTAACCAGGGACCGGCTCCTGCACCCAGGGGTCACCGTGTAACCAGAGGCCAGCTCCTGTACAGAGGGCTCACTGTGTAACCTGGGACTGGCTCCTGTACAGAGGGCTCACTGTGTAACCAGGGACCGGCTCCTGTACAGAGGGCTCACTGTGTAACCAGGGGCCGGCTTCTGTACTCAGGGGTCACCGTGTAACCAGGGACCGTCTCCTGTACAGAGGGCTCACTGTGTAACCAGGGACCGGCTCCTGTACAGAGGGCTCACTGTGTAACCAGGGGCCGGCTTCTGTACTCAGGGGTCACTGTGTAGCCAGGGACCGGCTCCTGCACCCAGGGGTCACCGTGTAATCAAGAGCCTGTTACTGTA
The DNA here is from genome assembly GCF_051348905.1 of Ranitomeya variabilis. Classification (NCBI taxonomy): domain Eukaryota; kingdom Metazoa; phylum Chordata; class Amphibia; order Anura; family Dendrobatidae; genus Ranitomeya; species Ranitomeya variabilis. Next base: position 13,946,241 of record NC_135235.1, read on the forward strand.
CCAAGGGATCACCGCGTAACCAGGATCTGGCTCCTGTAATCAGGGGTCACCGTGCAACCAATGACCGGCTACTATAAGCAGGGTTAACCTTGTAACAAGGTTCTGGCTCCTGTACCCAGGGGTCACTGTGTAATCCGGGGTCGGCTCGTGTACTCAGAGGACATTATGTAACGAGGGGCCGGCTCCTGTGATCAGGGGTCACTGTGTAACCAGGGTCACCGGGGGGCCCGAGGGTCACCATGTACTCAGGGCTGGAACCTGTGCCCAGAGGTTACCATGTACTCAGAAGCTGGCTCCTGCGCCCGGGGGTCACCATGTAGTCAGGGGCCAGTTTCTATACCCAGAAGTCACCATGTATTCAGGGTCCAGCTCCTGTGCCCTGGAGTCACCATGTAAGTGTGGTCGGTCCCTGTACTCAGGTGTCACCATGTACTCAGGGTCCGGCTCCAGTACCAAGGGGTCACCATGTATTCAGGGGCCGGCTCCTGTACCCAGGGGTCACCATGTATTCAGGGGCTGGCTCCTGTGCCCAAAGGTCACCATGTACTTGGGGCCCGCTCCCGTAGCCAGGTGTCACCATGTATTCAGGGGCCGGCTCCTGTACCCAGGGTCACCATGTACTCGGGGCCGGCTCCTGTACCCAGGGGTCACCATGTACTCGGGGCTGGCACCTGTAGCCAGGCGTCACCATGTACTCGGGGCTGGCACCTGTAGCCAGGCGTCACCATGTATTCAGGGGCCGGCCCCTGTAGCCAGGCGTCACCATGTATTCAGGGGCCGGCTCCTGTAGCCAGGTGTCACCATGTATTCAGGGGCCGGCTCCTGTACCCAGGGGTCACCATGTACTCGGGGCTGGCTCCTGTAGCCAGGCGTCACCATGTATTCAGGGGCCGGCTCCTGTAGCCAGGCGTCACCATGTATTCAGGGGCCGGCTCCTGTAGCCAGGTGTCACCATGTATTCAGGGGCCGGCTCCTGTACCCAGGGGTCACCATGTACTCGGGGCTGGCTCCTGTACCCAGGGTCACCATGTACTCGGGGCCGGCTCCTGTACCCAGGGGTCACCATGTACTCGGGGCTGGCACCTGTAGCCAGGCGTCACCATGTATTCAGGGGCCGGCTCCTGTAGCCAGGCGTCACCATGTATTCAGGGGCCGGCTCCTGTAGCCAGGCGTCACCATGTATTCAGGGGCCGGCTCCTGTAGCCAGGCGTCACCATGTACTCAAGGGCCGGCTCCTGCACCAAGGGGGTCACCATATAATCAGGAGACGGGCACCTTTAATCAGGGGTCAGTATGTAATCAGGGGTAACCCAGAGGTCACTGTATATTAACGGGTCTGTATAAGATATTCAACGCTACGGTGTTTGGCATTTTTACCCATATATAGTTGAGCACCCAAGAATTAACCCTCTGCAGCCATTAAACCTTTGGGTCCCCATCCTATACCCTCCAGCCTCCCTCTATGTCCTATTTAAGCCCATTTTAACACAGACTCAAAATACTATTTTCCCCCTTGCTTTACACTGCATCTGTGATCCATATGGGACAGTGACTGCAGCATAGTTGTATGGATACTATCAGATCCCGTAGTTACTGCTCTTTGCCCATACTTTACAGCGCAGCTTTTATCCACTAGCAGAACACGACATGAGGGCAACAAGAATTAATAATGTGAGCGTCAGACGGGTCTGTGGTGGGATCTAACGGAGGAGGGGGAGTCACTGAGTTATATTGTGCAATGTGTATATTTTCAGGTAATAGTGAAATTTGCCCTCACCTTTTGGATAATGGACTGTAGTGGATTTTGGCAGCAGCAGACATTGCCCTGTGCAGGTCGTATGTCTGATACCTGAGCCGGGCACAGACTATAGCTGATGAGGCAGACATTGCCCCGTGCAGGTCGTATGTCTGATACCTGAGCCGGGCACAGACTATAGCTGATGAGGCAGACATTGCCCCGTGCAGGTCGTATGTCTGATACCTGAGCCAGGCACAGACTATAGCTGATGAGGCAGACATTGCCCCGCGCAGGTCGTATGTCTGATACCTGAGCCAGGCACAGACTATAGCTGATGAGGCAGACATTGCCCCATGCAGGTCGTATGTCTGAAACCTGAGCCAGGCACAGACTATAGCTGATGAGGCAGACATTGCCCCGTGCAGGTCGTATGTCTGATACCTGAGCCAGGCACAGACTATAGCTGATGAGGCAGACATTGCCCCGTGCAGGTCGTATGTCTGATACCTGAGCCAGGCACAGACTATAGCTGATGAGGCAGACCTTGCCCCATGCAGGTCGTATGTCTGAAACCTGAGCCAGGCACAGACTATAGCTGATGAGGCAGACATTGCCCCGTGCAGGTCGTATGTCTGATACCTGAGCCAGGCACACACTATAGCTGATGAGGCAGACATTGCCCCGTGCAGGTCGTATGTCTGATACCTGGGCAGGCACAGACTATAGCTGATGAGGCAGACATTGCCCCGTGCAGGTCGTATGTCTGATACCTGAGCCAGGCACAGACTATAGCTGATGAGGCAGACATTGCCCCGTGCAGGTCGTATGTCTGATACCTGAGCCAGGCACAGACTATAGCTGATGAGGCAGACATTGCCCCATGCAGGTCGTATGTCTGATCCCTGAGCCAGGCACAGACTATAACTGATGAGGTAGACATTGCCCCGTGCAGGTCGTATGTCTGATACCTGAGCCAGGCACAGACTATAGCTGATGAGGCAGACATTGCCCCATGCAGGTCGTATGTCTGATCCCTGAGCCAGGCACAGACTATAGCTGATGAGGCAGACATTGCCCCGTGCAGGTCGTATGTCTGATACCTAAGCCGGGCACAGACTTATAGCTGATGAGGCAGACATTGCCCTATGCAGGTCGTATGTCTGATACCTGAGCCAGGCACAGACTATAGCTGATGAGGCAGACATTGCCCCATGCAGGTTGTATGTCTGATACCTGAGCCAGGCACAGACTATAGCTGATGAGGCAGACATTGCCCCGTGCAGGTCGAATGTCTGATACCTGAGCCAGGCACAGACTATAGCTGATGAGGCAGACATTACCCCGTGCAGGTCGTATGTCTGAAACCTGAGCCAGGCACAGACTATAGCTGATGAGGCAGACATTGCCCCGTGCAGTTCGTATGTCTGATACCTGAGCCAGGCACTGACTATAGCTGATGAGGCAGACATTGCCCCGTGCAGTTCGTATGTCTGATACCTGAGCCAGGCACAGACTATAGCTGATGAGCCAGACATTGCCCCGTGCAGGTCGTATGTCTGATACCTGATCCGGGCACAGACTTATAGCTGATGAGGCAGACATTGCCCCATGCAGGTCGTATGTCTGATACCTGAGCCAGGCACAGACTATAACTGATGAGGTAGACATTGCCCCGTGCAGGTCGTATGTCTGATACCTGAGCCAGGCACAGACTATAGCTGATGAGGCAGACATTGCCCCGTGCAGGTCGTATGTCTGATACCTGAGCCAGGCACAGACTATAGCTGATGAGGCAGACATTGCCCCATGCAGGTCGTATGTCTGATACCTGAGCCAGGCACAGACTATAGCTGATGAAGCAGACATTGCCCCGTGCAGGTCGTATGTCTGATACCTGAGCCAGGCACAGACTATAGCTGATGAGGCAGACATTGCCCCATGCAGGTCATATGTCTGATACCTGAGCCAGGCACAGACTATAGCTGATGAGGCAGACATTGCCCCGTGCAGGTCGTATGTCTGATACCTGAGCCAGGCACAGACTATAGCTGATGAGGCAGACATTGCCCCGTGCAGGTCGTATGTCTGATACCTGAGCCAGGCACAGACTATAGCTGATGAGGCAGACATTGCCCTGTGCAGGTCGTATGTCTGATACCTGAGCCGGGCACAGACTTACAGCTGATGAGGCAGACATTGCCCTATGCAGGTCGTATGTCTGATACCTGAGCCAGGCACAGACTATAGCTGATGAAGCAGACATTGCCCCATGCAGGTCGTATGTCTGATACCTGAGCCAGGCACAGACTATAGCTGATGAGGCAGACATTGCCCCGTGCAGGTCGTATGTCTGAAACCTGAGCCAGGCAGACTATATCTGAAGAGGCAGACATTGCCCCGTGCAGGTCGTATGTCTGATACCTGAGCCAGGCACAGACTATAGCTGATGAGGCAGACATTGCCCTGTGCAGGTCGTATGTCTGATACCTGACCGGGCACAGACTTACAGCTGATGAGGCAGACATTGCCCTATGCAGGTCGTATGTCTGATACCTGAGCCAGGCACAGACTATAGCTGATGAGGCAGACATTGCCCCATGCAGGTCGTATGTCTGATACCTGAGCCAGGCACAGACTATAGCTGATGAGGCAGACATTGACCCGTGCAGGTCGTATGTCTGAAACCTGAGCCAGGCACAGACTATAGCTGATGAGGCAGACATTGACCCGTGCAGGTCGTATGTCTGATACCTGAGCCAGGCACAGACTATAGCTGATGAGGCAGACATTGCCCCGTGCAGGTCGTATGTCTGATACCTGAGCCAGGCACAGACTATAGCTGATGAGGCAGACATTGCCCCGTGCAGGTCGTATGTCTGATACCTGATCCGGGCACAGACTTATAGCTGATGAGGCAGACATTGCCCCATGCAGGTCGTATGTCTGATACCTGAGCCAGGCACAGACTATAACTGATGAGGTAGACATTGCCCCGTGCAGGTCGTATGTCTGATACCTGAGCCAGGCACAGACTATAGCTGATGAGGCAGACATTGCCCCATGCAGGTCGTATGTCTGATACCTGAGCCAGGCACAGACTATAGCTGATGAGGCAGACATTGCCCCGTGCAGGTCTTATGTCTGATACCAGAGCCAGGCACAGACTATAGGTGATGAGGCAGACATTGCCCCATGCAGGTCATATGTCTGATACCTGAGCCAGGCACAGACTATAGCTGATGAGGCAGACATTGCCCCGTGCAGGTCGTATGTCTGATACCTGAGCCAGGCACAGACTATAGCTGATGAGGCAGACATTGCCCCATGCAGGTCGTATGTCTGATACCTGAGCCAGGCACAGACTATAGCTGATGAGGCAGACATTGCCCTGTGCAGGTTGTATGTCTGATACCTGAGCCGGGCACAGACTATAGCTGATGAGGCAGACATTGCCCCATGCAGGTCGTATGTCTGATACCTGAGCCAGGCACAGACTATAGCTGATGAGGCAGACATTGCCCCATGCAGGTCGTATGTCTGATACCTGAGCCAGGCACAGACTATAGCTGATGAGGCAGACATTGCCCCGTGCAGGTCATATGTCTGATACCTGAGCCAGGCACAGACTATAGCTGATGAGGCAGACATTGCCCCGTGCAGGTCGTATGTCTGATAGCTGAGCCAGGCACAGACTATAGCTGATGAGGCAGACATTGCCCTGTGCAGGTCGTATGTCTGATACCTGAGCCGGGCACAGACTATAGCTGATGAGGCAGACATTGCCCTGTGCAGGTCGTATGTCTGATACCTGAGCCGGGCACAGACTATAGCTGATGAGGCAGACATTGCCCCATGCAGGTCGTATGTCTGATACCTGAGCCAGGCACAGACTATAGCTGATGAGGCAGACATTGCCCCATGCAGGTCGTATGTCTGATACCTGAGCCAGGCACAGACTATAGCTGATGAGGCAGACATTGCCCCGTGCAGGTCGTATGTCTGATACCTGAGCCAGGCACAGACTATAGCTGATGAGGCAGACATTGCCCCGTGCAGGTCGTATGTCTGATACCTGAGCCAGGCACAGACTATAGCTGATGAGGCAGACATTGCCCCGTGCAGGTCGTATGTCTGATACCTGATCCGGGCACAGACTTATAGCTGATGAGGCAGACATTGCCCCATGCCATGCAGGTCGTATGTCTGATACCTGAGCCAGGCACAGACTATAACTGATGAGGCAGACATTGCCCCGTGCAGGTCGTATGTCTGATACCTGAGCCAGGCACAGACTATAGCTGATGAGGCAGACATTGCCCCATGCAGGTCGTATGTCTGATACCTGAGCCAGGCACAGACTATAGCTGATGAGGCAGACATTGCCCCGTGCAGGTCGTATGTCTGATACCTGAGCCAGGCACAGACTATAGCTGATGAGGCAGACATTGCCCCGTGCAGGTCTTATGTCTGATACCAGAGCCAGGCACAGACTATAGGTGATGAGGCAGACATTGCCCCATGCAGGTCATATGTCTGATACCTGAGCCAGGCACAGACTATAGCTGATGAGGCAGACATTGCCCCGTGCAGGTCGTATGTCTGATACCTGAGCCAGGCACAGACTTATAGCTGATGAGGCAGACATTGCCCCGTGCAGGTCGTATGTCTGATACCTGAGCCGGGCACAGACTATAGCTGATGAGGTAGACATTGCCCCGTGGAGGTTGTATGTCTGATACCTGAGCCAGGCACAGACTATAGCTGATGAGGCAGACATTGCCCCGTGCAGTTCGTATGTCTGATACCTGGGCAGGCACAGACTATAGCTGATGAGGCAGACATTGCCCCGTGCAGTTCGTATGTCTGATACCTGGGCAGGCACAGACTTATAGCTGATGAGGCAGACATTGCCCCATGCAGGTCATATGTCTGATACCTGAGCCAGGCACAGACTTATAGCTGATGAGGCAGACATTGCCCCGTGCTGGTCGTATGTCTGATACCTGAGCCAGGCACACACTTATAGCTGATGAGGCAGACATTGCCCTGTGCAGGTCGTATGTCTGATACCTCAGCCAGGCACAGACTATAGCTGATGAGGCAGACATTGCCCTGTGCAGGTTGTATGTCTGATACCTGAGCCAGGCACAGACTATAGCTGATGAGGCAGACATTGCCCCGTGCAGGTCGTATGTCTGATACCTGGGCAGGCACAGACTTATAGCTGATGAGGCAGACATTGCTCCGTGCAGATCGTATGTCTGATACCTGAGCCGGGCACACACTTATAGCTGATGAGGCAGACATTGCCCCGTGCAGGTCGTATGTCTGATACCTGAGCCGGGCACACACTTATAGCTGATGAGGCAGACATTGCCCCGTGCAGGTCGTATGTCTGATACCTGAGCCAGGCACAGACTATAGCTGATGAGGCAGACATTGCCCCGTGCAGGTCGTATGTCTGATACCTGAGCCAGGCACAGACTATAGCTGATGAGACAGACATTGCCCCGTGCAGGTCGTATGTCTGATACCTGAGCCAGGCACAGACTATAGCTGATGAGGCAGACATTGCCCCGTGCAGGTCGTATGTCTGATACCTGAGCCAGGCACAGACTATAGCTGATGAGGCAGACATTGCCCCGTGCAGGTCGTATGTCTGATACCTGAGCCGGGCACAGAAATATAGTTGATGAGGCAGACATTGCCCCGTGCAGGTCGTATGTCTGATACCTGGGCAGGCACAGACTTATAGCTGATGAGGCAGACATTGCCCCATGCAGGTCGTATGTCTGATACCTGGGCAGGCACAGACATAGCTGATGAGGCAGACATTGCCCCGTGCAGGTCGTATGTCTGATACCTGAGCCAGGCACAGACTATAGCTGATGAGGCAGACATTGCCCCGTGCAGGTCGTATGTCTGATACCTGAGCCGGGCACAGACTATAGCTGATGAGGCAGACATTGCCCCGTGCAGGTCGTATGTCTGATACCTGAGCCAGGCACAGACTATAGCTGATGAGGCAGACATTGCCCCGTGCAGGTCGTATGTCTGATACCTGGGCAGGCACAGACTTATAGCTGATGAGGCAGACATTGCCCCGTGCAGGTTGTATGTCTGATACCTGAGCCGGGAACAGACTTATAGCTGATGAGGCAGACATTGCCCCATGCAGGTCATATGTCTGATACCTGAGCCGGGCACAGACTTATAGCTGATGAGACAGACATTGCCCCGTGCAGGTCGTATGTCTGATACCTGAGCCAGGCACAGACTTATAGCTGATGAGGCAGACATTGCCCCATGCAGGTGGTATGTCTGATACCTGAGCCGGGCACAGACATAGCTGATGAGGCAGACATTGCCCCATGCAGGTCACATGTCTGATAACTGAGCGGGACACGGACATATAGCTGATGAGGCAGACATTGTGCTGTCCAGGTCACATGTATGACACAATATATCAGTGTCCCGGGCACCATGAGCCATCTGTGCCCATCTGATAAGAAGCTCTTTCATACAGGGATGTATTTCTGACTGTACTGTACAAGTTGTTGTACCAGAGGAGATGGGTGCTGGTCGCCCCCCCGGAGAGGCGCCTATGCTCTTTGCGTGCCGCTTTGTGCTCTTGGTACCGGGTGCCCATAACGCTTTCTTGTCTGAGCAGATAAAACCAGCCTTGTTTCTTTTAGAGACCCTCTGTAAGAGCTGGTGACTTTAGATCTTTGTGTCGAGGATGTCGATCGACCACCTGCACCTCAAGGGCACCACACAAAAACACAAAACCCACCAGCAAGTGCCATGTGGATGCCAGAGAGGCGACTTCATCCACATCAATGGACCCACGCGCTGCACCGTGTCTCACTACAGTGAAGTGGAAACAGGTGAACCAAGATACAAAGGCGGCCAGGAGGATGAGGGGTTAAAAGCTTCAACTGGGGGCAATGTCCAACGCTACACAAGTTACAAAGCCCCTCCAGGATGGAGGGAGAACCCTATACTGCATATATATCCGGTGGTGTTACATAGGACTGCAGACAGTATATGATAACATCAGTGCATCAGTGTTAGGTGCATCATACCTAACAGACAGGACATTCAGCGTCTCCCACTCACTCACCACCTCCTCACCTCGCCCCCTATCTGTCGGAGTCCCACAAGGTTCAGTCCTTGGGCCCCTGCTCTTCTCCATTTACACCTTTGGCCTGGGACAGCTCATAGAATCTCACGGTTTTCAGTATCACCTCTATGCTGATGACACACAGATCTACATCTCTGGACCAGATATCACCTCCCTACTAACCAGAATCCCTCAATGTCTGTCCACTATTTCATCCTTCTTCTCCGCTAGATTTCTGAAACTTAACATGGACAAAACAGAATTCATCATCTTTCCCCCATCTCACGCGACCCCCCCAACGAACCTATCCATTACAGTAAACGGCTGCCCACTCTCCCCAGTCCCACAAGCTCGCTGCCTCGGGGTAATCCTTGACGCTGATCTCTCCTTCAAACCACATATCCAAGCCCTTTCCACTTCCTGCCGACTTCAACTCAAAAATATTTCACGGATCCGTACATTCCTCAACCAAGAATCTGCAAAAACCCTAGTACATGCCCTCATCATCTCTCACCTTGACTACTGCAACCTCCTGCTCTGTGGCCTCCCCTCTAACACTCTCGCACCCCTCCAATCTATTCTAAACTCTGCTGCCCGACTAATCCACCTGTCCCCCCGCTATTCCCCGGCCTCTCCCCTCTGTCAATCCCTTCACTGGCTCCCCATTATCCAGAGACTCCAGTACAAAACCCTAACCATGACATACAAAGCCATCCACAACCTGTCTCCTCCATACATCTGTGACCTCGTCTCCCGGTACTTACCTACACGCAACCTCCGATCCTCACAAGATCTCCTTCTCTACTCCCCTCTTATCTCCTCTTCCCACAATCGTATACAAGATTTCTCTCGCGTATCACACCTACTCTGGAACCCTCTACCGCAACATATCAGACTCTCGCCTACCATCGAAACCTTCAAAAAGAACCTGAAGACCCACCTCTTCCGACAAGCCTACAACCTGCAGTAACCACCGATCCACGAAACCGCTGCATGACCAGCTCTACCCTCACCTACTGTATCCTCACCCATCCCTTGTAGATTGTGAGCCCTCGTGGGCAGGGTCCTCTCTCCTGTATCCTCACCCATCCCTTGTAGATTGTGAGCCCTCGCGGGCAGGGTCCTCTCTCCTCCTGTACCAGTTGTGACTTGTATTGTTCAAGATTATTATTGTACTTGTTTTTATTATGTATACCCATCCTCACATGTAAAGCGCCATGGAATAAATGGCGCTATAACAATAAATAATAATAGTAATAATAATAACCAGCTCTAGGGGAAGGAGATAACACACCAGTCATGATACAGCTCACTCTCCATACAGCCGCTCTGACCAATGCAAACTTATAGGGAAGCAACATACAGTGGGGAGAATAAGCATTAGATGCACTGACGATTTTGCAAGTTTTCCCCGCTACAAAGAATGGAGAGGTCTGTAATATTTATTGTAGGTACACTTCACCTGTGAGAGACAGAGTCTAAATCCAGGAAATCACATTGTAGGATTGTTACATAATTTGCATTTTATTGCTTGAAATAAGTATTTGATACAATAGATAAACAGAACTTAATATTTTGTTCAGAAACCTTTGTTTGCAATTATAGAGGTCAGACGTTTCCTGTGGTTCCTGACCAGGTTTGCACACACTGCAGCAGGGATTTTGGCCCCCTCCTCTATACAGATCTTCTGATTTTTCAGGTTTCAGGACTGTCACTGGAGAACGTTGAGTTTCAGCTCCTCCAAAGATTTTCTATTGGGTTCATGTCTGGAGACTGGCTAGGCCACTCCAGGACCTTGAAATGCTTCTTACTGATCCACTCCTTAGTTGCCCTGGCTGTGTGTTTTGGGTCATTGTTATGCTGAAAGACCCGGCCACGACCCATCTTCAGTGCTCTTACTGAGGGAAAGACGTTGGCCAAAATCTTGCAAGACATGACCCCATTGATTCTGCCTTCAATACGGTGAAGTTGTCCTGTCCCCTTTGCAGAAAAGCACCCCCAAAAGTATGATGTTTCCCCCACCATGCTTCACGGTTGGGACGGTGTTCTTGGGGTTGTACTCATCGTTCTTCCTCCAAACACAGCGAGTGGAACTGATACCAAAAAGTTCTATTTTGGTCTCCTCTGACCACATGATCTTCTCACATCCCTCCTTTGGATCATCCAGATGATCATTGGTGGACTTCAATAGGGCCTGGACATGTGCTAGCTTTCTTAAAGAAAAACTAACAGGTCTGTGAGAGCTAGAATTGTTGCTGGTTGGTACGTGATCAAATACTTATTTCATGCAAGTTAATTATTTAAAAATCCTACAGTGTGATTTTCGGAATTTTATTTTTAGATTCTGTCTCACAGGTGAAGTGTAACTATGATAAAAATTACAGACCTCTCCATTCTTTGTAGGTGGGAAAACATGAAAAACTGGCAAAGTATCAAATACTTATTTTCCCCATTGTAAGCAACGCATGATAACATGGATACAGACTCCTCTGATCTCGCCAAACCCCTCTGTTCTCCTCCTGCCCCTCTGTTCCATTCTCCAGATTCCTGTTTTCCTCCAGACATCTCAGTCCTCTCCAGACCCCTCTGTCCTCCTCCAGATATCTCAGTCCTCTCCAGACCCCTCTGTCCTCCTCCAGATATCTCAGTCCTCTCCAGATTCCTGTTTTCCTACAGACATCTCGGACCTCTCCAGACCCATCAGTCGTGCTCCTCTAGTTTGTCCTGTTCTCCAGACTTCTCCAGAACCTTCAGTCCTCCTCCTCAAGATTCCTCTGTTCTGGGCAGTATGGTGACTCAGTGGTTAGCACTGTATGGTGGCTCAGTGGTTAGCACTGCAGCGCTGGAGTCCTGGGTTCAAATCCCACCTTGGACAACATCTGCAAGGAGTTTTTATGTTCTCCCCGTGTTTGCGTGGGTTTCCTCTGGGTTCTCCGGTTTCCTCCCACATTCCAAAGACATGATAGGGATTGTAGATTGTGAGCCCCATCGGGGACAGCGATGATAATGTGTGCAAACTGTAAAGCGCTGCGTAATATGTTAGCGCTATATAAAAATAAAGATCATTATTATTACTATTCTCCTCCAGACCACTCAGTCCACCTCCTCCAGATTCCTCTGTTCTCCTCCAGACCACTCAGTCCTTTTCAAACTCCTCTGTCCTGCTATTCCTTTGTCCATCACGACTTTCCCCTGTTCTCCTCCTCACGAATCCTTTGTCCTCCTCCAGACACCAGGGCCCTCAGTATGACGACTGCTTTAAGTTCCTCTGAGCTGCAATCACTTCATAGATGGCTGATAAATCATGTGGAAGATGAGCCATCCCGTGGCACAGAAGAAAACCGTTGCCATGGCTGGGAGCACAAATAATCCTCATGCACTAATTAGGGCACACTTACGGTGGGCCGAGCGGTCCCCGCATGTGAAGAGCTTGTGAGGATTCTGGGATTGGACCTAGTCGGCCTCATTCATCATCTGCACAGTAAACACTCAACTTTCCCAATTGTGCACTGGAGGCGATGGTCGCCCTCTCACCCCTGCGCCACCACACACCAGCCCATCGTGGTGACAGACCATTAACCCCCAAACCACCAAGACGAGGGGCCTCGTCCTAAATATCCGAAAGGTGCAGCTGAGGGCCAAAAAAGGAGATTCCCCTAAAATAAAAATCATCAAGGAAAAAAAGGAAACAGCATCATCATCGCCTGTCACCTGGAAATCGAGACCACTTCATAGAGCAGGGGCTGCCCCCGACGTCCAAGGACCCTGCGCAGGAAATGTGTCTACAGATGGATCCATAGGTCATGTTCTGCTGCACACGGAGGAAGACGAGGCCTTCAGGACGCTGAGGAACAATGTTTATTCCCTGCATTATTTTATGCAAAAATCTCCTGCATTTAAGAGGTGAGGCAGAGAGGATGTGATTTCAGGAAATCTCCCGCACTGTGCGTTGGTGAACGGTGTTATTAAGGCAGAATCCCAGAGATTATTATTATTATAATTATAGCGCCATTTATTCCATGGGAGGAGGGGTATACATAATAAAAACAAGTACAATAAAAAGAAGTGTCAAATCTGCACCCAAAAAAATAGATGAACACACAAAAATAAAAAAGCAATAATCAGGGCAGATTGCTATCCTGCGTTTAAGAAAACTGCAGAAAATAATGCAAGGTTGTCACATGTGGGAACACAATCATTCAAAAGGGGTTTTTAAAGAGTTTTTTTTAAGAGAATTCTGTCACAAAATCTACATGAAATAACCACTCTGAATAAGCTTCTTATTGATTTTAAAGGGAAAAGCAGCACAGTGAGAATTACAGGAGAATCTTCGCTATAAAAATGTACAGAAACTGCTGAAAGAGAATCTGGAATGGGATCCTGGAGCAGAAAAGGTGATGTGTAAATGTCCGTGTTATAGCTGAAATCCCCAACAAATCTGCAGCAAAATAAGCCAGTGTTCCAAGCGGATTTTACCATGAGGCTGGGCTCAGACCCCTGCCATGAATTCTGACGGGTCAGTCCCCACCTGGACGCCATTACCTTGGGGTCTCTCAGGTTTATACACAATGCGCCATCTGCTTCGATGGACACGATGCAACAGATTCACCGACGCAGATGTGAATACATCCCTAAAAAGTGTCAAATCTGCAGTGAAAATCTGTAGAAAAAAAGAGCAGAGTGGACCTCTGAGATCACCAACGGATCCTAATCTTTGTGCGCATTTTTCACGCTACATGTGAACAGGATTTTAACACCCTGGTGGACGTCTACAGTACCGTAAATTGCTGCAGACATCTCGGGCTGAATGGGAACCCAGCTTTCCCAGGAAGAGATACAACAAGGTTCCAATGAACAAACACAAACATGCTAGACTTGGGATTTTTTTACTTTAGGATCAATCCTCTCCACTCCCTTCCTCCAACCGTCTCTGGTCTACATTATGGCACCGGCGTTGCCCGTCTCGATTTTGTGGCCTCCAGATCTCGACAAATTTAGAAGTTAATAAAAAGAATTCTGCAATAATCGGCGCTGCACACTCTGCTCCCCCGAGAACCGGACTGACAATAGATTTCACCGTTCCAGATGTTTGTCTATTGTGTAGCATCAGCGCTTTCCTAACAAACTACATGTAAACTTTCTGGATAGAAGGGAGAGGCGCGGGGCTCGCAAAGCCTCAGCTTCAATGCCCCTCGCTAGGATTCCTGCAGTCACAGCCCGCCCGGACCCCCGTCTCATGCTTGATTGTGGGCTGACTTAATTATCTTGTTTTCATGAAATCTTAAACCGCTGAGATTCGGGTTGTTGTGCGGTGAAGTATCTATTACGACAACACAGATCAGCCCTGGATTGTCGGATCTTGCCGTATTAACCCATTCAGAGGCATGGAGTAACCCTTTAAGTGCTGGGCGGCACGATACCCCCAGGCTGACCTCCCCCATGAAAGAACCTTTTGTAGCTGATCTTCTTCTGCTGTAATTTGGATTGATATGAAGAGCGGAGGTCCGGGACGCAGCGCTGGCCGTTGTTGCTTTGGTTTTTATGCCCGCACTTTACAAATGAACACTTTCCAAAAGACTAAAAAAGCTTTTAGGAAAAAAAGAACACAGATTTGTGTAGTCAGAGAAAGAAGCAAAGAAAAAGGTTTCTCAAGGTTTTGTTAAAATGCACAAACAAAAGAAAAGCTAAATAAAAAAAGCAAAGGAAAATAGGACGATACGGAAATGTTCATGTCTAAGGTATAATCAGGTTCACTATCAAGACAGGACAGAGTTCTAGAGAAAAGGACCAAGAAAAGGAGCATTAACCATAAAATATACAGGATCCCGGTAATTAGAAGTCCAGGACTTACACTAATGTGTCAGAAAGTGAATATTTATGTAATACTGCCCCCTATGTCCAACAATATAACTACTATAATACTGCTCCTATGTCCAACAATATAACTACTATAATACTGCTCCTATATACAAGAATATAACTACTATAATACTGCCAATATGTACAAGAATATAACTACTATAATACTGCCCCTATGTACAAGAATATAACTACTATAATACTGCCCCTATGTACAAGAATAGAACTACTATAATACTGCTCCTATATACAAGAATATAACTACTATAATACTGCCCCTATGTACAAGAATATAACTACTATAATACTGCCCCTATGTACAAGAATATAACTACTATAATACTGCCTCCTATGTACAAGAATATAACTACTATAATACTGCTCCTATGTACAAGAATATAACTACTATAATACTGCCTCCTATGTACAAGAATATAACTACTATAATACTGCCCCATGTACCAGAATATAACTACTATAATACTGCCTCCTATGTACAAGAATATAACTACTATAATACTGCTCCTATGTACAAGAATATAACTACTATAATACTGCCTCCTATGTACAAGAATATAACTACTATAATACTGCTCCTATATACAAGAATATAACTACTATAATACTGCCCCTATATACAAGAATATAACTACTATAATACTGCCCCTATGTACAAGAATATAACTACTATAATACTGCTCCCTATGTACAAGAATATAACTACTATAATACTGCCCCTATGTACAAGAATAGAACTACTATAATACTGCTCCTATATACAAGAATATAACTACTATAATACTGCCCCTATGTACAAGAATATAACTACTATAATACTGCCCCCTATGTACAAGAATATAACTACTATAATACTGCTCCTATATACAAGAATATAACTACTATAATACTGCCCCCTATGTACAAGAATATAACTACTATAATACTGCCCCTATGTACAAGAATATAACTACTATAATACTGCTCCCTATGTACAAGAATATAACTACTATAATACTGCCCCTATGTACAAGAATATAACTACTATAATACTGCTCCTATGTACAAGAATATAACTACTAGAATACTGCTCCCTATGTACAAGACTATAACTACTATAATACTGCTCCTATGTACAAGAATATAACTACTATAATACTGCTCCTATGTACAAGAATATAACTACTATAATACTGCTCCTATGTACAAGAATATAACTACTATAATACTGCCTCTATGTACAAGAATATAACTACTATAATACTGCTCCTATGTACAAGAATATAACTGCTATAATACTGTCCCTATGTACAAGAATATAACTACTATAATACTGCCTCTATGTACAAGAATATAACTGCTATAATACTGTCCCTATGTACAAGAATATAACTACTATAATACTGCCTCTATGTACAAGAATATAACTACTATAATACTGCTCCTATGTACAAGAATATAACTACTATAATACTGCTCCTATGTACAAGAATATAACTACTATAATACTGCTCCTATATACAAGAATATAACTACTATAATACTGCTCCTATGTACAGAAAAATATCTACTATAATACTGCCTCTATATACAAGAATATAACTACTATAATACTGCTCCTATGTACAAGAATATAACTACTATAATACTGCCCCTATATACAAGAATATAACTACTATAATACTGCCCCTATGTACAAGAATATAACTACTATAATACTGCTCCTATGTACAAGAATATAACTACTATAATACTGCCCCTATATACAAAAATATAACTACTATAATACTGCTCCTATGTACAAGAATATAACTGCTATAATACTGCTCCTATGTACAAGAATATAACTACTATAATACTGCTCCTATATACAAGAATATAACTACTATAATACTGCTCCCTATGTACAAGAATATAACTACTATAATACTGCTCCCTATGTACAAGAATATAACTACTATAATACTGCTCCTATGTACAAGAATATAACTACTATAATATTGCTCCTATATACAAGAATATAACTACTATAATACTGCCCCTATATACAAGAATATAACTAATATACTACTGCTCCTATGTACAAGAATATAACTACTATAATACTGCCTCTATGTACAAGAATATAACTACTATAATACTGCTCCTATGTATAAGAATATAACTACTATAATACAGCTCCTATGTACAGGAATATAACTACTATAATACTGCCCCTATGTACAAGAATATAACTACTATAATACTGCCCCTATATACAAGAATATAACTACTATAATACTGCTCCCTATATACAAGAATATAACTACTATAATACTGCTCCCTATATACAAGAATATAACTACTATAATACTGCTCCTATATACAAGAATATAACTACTATAATACTGCCCCTATGTACAAGAATATAACTACTATAACACTGCTCCTATGTACAAGAATATAACTACTATAATACTGCTCCTATGTACAAGAATATAACAATTATAATATTGCTCATATCCTTTTACAGATGTATGTTCTCTGTGCATACGTATGTGTTCTGCGTATATGTATGTGTGTATTTGCTGTGTGTATACATTTGTGTGTTTGTGCTCTGTGTATACAGTTGTGCTCAAAAGTTTACACACCCCGGCAGAATTTTTGCTTTCTTGGCCTTTTTTCAGAGAATATGAATGATAACACCAAAACATTTTTTCCACTCATGGTCAGTGGTTGGGTGAAGACATTTATTGTCAGACTACTGTGTTTTCTCTTTATAAATCATAATGACAACGCAAAACATCCAAATGACCCTGATCAAAAGTTCACATCCCCTGGCGATTTTGGCCAGATAACATGCACAGAAGTTGACACAAATGGGTGTGAATGGCTACTAAAGGTAACGTCCTCACCTGTGACCTGTTTGCTTGTAATCAGTGTGTTCATAAAAGCTGAATGAGTTTCTGGGATCCAGACAGACTCTTGCATCTTTCATCCAGCCACTGATGTTTCTGGATTGTGAGTCTTGGGGAAAGCAAAAGAATTGTCAACGGATCTACAGGAAGAGGTAGTTGAAGTGTATAAAACAGGAAAGGGATACAAAAAGGTATCCAAGGAATTGATAATGCCAGTCAGCAGCGTTCACACTGTGATTAACAAATGGAAAATCAGGGGCTCTGTAAAAACAAAACCACGGTCAGGTAGACCAACAAAAATGTCGTCCACAACTGCCAGGAAAATTGTTCGGGATGCAAAGAAAAACCCACAAATAACATCAGCTGAACTACAGGACTCTCTGAAAACTAGCGGTGTGGCTGTTTCAATGTGCACAATAAGGAGTCACTTGAAGAAAAATGGGCTGCATGGTCGAGTCGCCAGAAGAAAGCCATTACTGCGCAAATGCCACAAAGTATCTCACCTACAATACACAAAACACAGAGACAAGCCTCAAAACTTCTGGAACAAGGTAATTTGGAATGATGAGACCAAAATTCAATTTTGGCCACAACCATAAACGTCACATTTGGTGAGCGGTCAATAAGGCCTATGATGAAAGGAACACCATTCCTACTGTAAAGCACGGAGGTGGATCGCTGATGTTTTGGGGATGTGTGAGCTACAAAGGCACAGCAAGCTTGGTCAAAGTTGAAGGAAAGTTGAATGCAGCACATTATCAGCAAATACTGGAGGCAAATTTGCACTCATCAGCCCGGAAGCTGTGCATGGGACATACTTGGATATTCCAACATAACAATGATCCAAAACACAAGGCCAAGTCGACCTGTCATTGGCTAGAGCAGAACAAAGTGAAGGTTCTGAAGTGGCCATCTCAGTCTCCTGACCTCAATATCATTGAACAACTCTGGGGAGAACTCAAGTGCGCAGTTCATGCTAGACAGCCCAGGAATTTACAGGAACCGGAAGCTTTTTGCCAAGAAGAGAGGGCAGCTTTACCATCTGAGAAAATAAAGAACCTCATCCACAACTACCACAAAAGACTTCAGGCTGTCATTGGTGTTAGAGGGGGCAATACACGGTATTAAGAAATGGGGGATTTGAACTTTTGATAGGGTCATTTGGATGTTTTGGGTTGTCATTATGATTTACAAAGAGAAAACACAGTAGTCTGACAATAAATGGCTTCACCCAACCACTGACCATGAGTAGAGAAAAAGTTTTGGTGTTACCATTCATATTCTCAGAAAAAAGGCCAAGAAAGCAAAAGTTCTGCCGGGGTATGTAAACTTTTGAGCACAGCTATACATATGTGTGTATGTGCATACAGTGACTTGTGAAAGTCTTCACCCCCTCCCCTTTGGCATCTTACGCGTTTTTCTACTTCACAAGGGTTTACATCAGTTCATGTAAAGAACATGCGTTCCACTGTGAACATTTGGTTTTCTTTTTATTGTGAAGCACACAACAAATAGGACAAAATAACTGAACACTTTGTAGGGCCTCCTTTTGCGGCAATTACAACTGCAAGTCATTTTGGATGAGTCTCTATGAGATTTCCAAATTTTGCCAGTGAGATTTTTGCCCATTTCTAAAGGCAAAACTGATCCAGCTCCTTCAAGTTAGATGGTTTCTTCTGTTGAACAGCGATCTTCAAGTCTCAACCCCAGATTCTCCAGTGGATTAAGGTCTGTGCATTGACAAGGCCACTCCAGAACATTTACACCTTTCCCCTTACACCACTGGAGTGTTGCTTTAGCAGTATGCTTTGGTCATTGTCTTGTTGGAAGGTGAACCTCAGTCCCAGTATCAAATCACTGACAAACTGAAGCAGGTTTTGCGTAAGAATATCCCTGTATTTCTCACAATCCATCTTCCCCTTGACTTGGACCATTTTCCTGTCCATGCTGTCAAAAAACATCCCCACAACATGATACTGCCGCCATGTTTCACTGCAGGGATGGTGTTCTTGGGGTGATGAGCTGTGTTGGTTTGGCGACAGACATATCATTTACCTTGGCGGCCAAAAAGTTTAATTTTGGTCTCATCTGACCACAGCACCTTCCTTCATACATTGGGGGAGTATTGCCAACTCAAAACAAGCCTTATAATCTTTGTAAGTAAATACTCTTTTCTGCTTACGCTTGCATAAAAGCCATGTGTATGGAGAGTATGGCTTATTGTGGACGTATGTACAGATACTCCAGTTTCTGCTTGGGAGCTCTGCAGCTCCTTCAGTGTTACCTTTGGTCTCTGTTTTGCCCCTCTGATTCATGCCATCCTTGCCCGAGCAGAGAGTTTTGATGGGCGTCCTCTCTTGGCAGGTTTGTTGTGGTGCCATGTTCTTTCCATTTGATGATAATGGATTTGATGGTGCTCGGAGGATCATCTGAGATTGGGATATTTTATTTTTTTATAACCCTGACTTGTTTTTCTCAAAACTTTGTCCCTGACTTGTTTGGAGATCTCCTTGGTCTTCATGGTGGTGTTCGGAGATCTCCTTGGCCTTCACGGTGTTGTTTGGAGATCTCCTTGATCTTCATGCTGTTGTTTGGAGATCTCCTTGGTCTTCATGGTGGTGTTGGGAGATCTCCTTGGTCTTCATGGTGGTGTTGGGAGAGCTCCTTGGTCTTCATGGTGGCGTTCGGAGATCTCCTTGGTCTTCATGGTGGTGTTCGGAGATCTCCTTGATCTTCATGGTGTTGTTTGCAGATCTCCTTGGGCTTCATGGTGTTTGGTTAGTGGCGCCTCTAGTTAATGGTGTTGCAGCCACTGTGGCCTTTCAAAAAAAGGTAAAGTGTATAATATACTGTCAGACGTGTGACACTTAGATGCACACAGGAGGATGTGCTGTCATGAAGCGTGGGGCTTACGAAGGGAATTGCTTGCACCTGAAATTTTTAGTGGCTTCATAGCAAAAGGGGTGAATTCATATGCACATGCCAATTTTTAGATATTTGATCCCATAATTTATGCCTATATTTTTCTCACTACACTTCACCGACTTTCTATTCAGAGCTGATGCATCACACACGAGTCGGATTACAAAAATATATAAACACAGGTAGTAATGTAACAAAATAGGTAAAAAGCCAAGAGGATGAATAATTTTGCAAACCACTGTACATATGTATCTGCTCTGCATATCTGTGTGTATATGCTCTGTGTATATATTTGTGAGTATGTACTCTGTGTATACATATGTGAAAATGCACTGTGTATACGTGCGTGTATGTGATCTGTGTATACATGTGTGTTCTGCGTATACATATATGTGCTCTGCGTATACAAATGTGTATGTGCTCTGCGTATACAATTATCTATGTGCTCTGCGTATACAAATGTGTATGTGCTCTGCGTATACAAATGTATATGTGCTCTGCGTATACATTTATCTATGTGCTCTGCATATACAAATGTGTATGTGCTCTGCGTATACAAATGTGTATGTGCTCTGCGTATACAAATGTGTATGTGCTCTGCGTATACAAATGTGTATGTGCTCTGCGTATACAATTATCTATGTGCTCTGCGTATACAAATGTGTATGTGCTCTGCGTATACAAATGTGTATGTGCTCTGCGTATACAAGTGTTTATGTGCTCTGTGTATACAAGTGTTTATGTGCTCTGCGTATACAATTATCTATGTGCTCTGCGTATACAAATGTGTATGTGCTCTGCGTATACAAATGTGTATGTGCTCTGCATATACATTTATCTATGTGCTCTGCATATACAAATGTGTATGTGCTCTGCGTATACAAGTGTGTATGTGCTCTGCGTATACAAATGTGTATGTGCTCTGCATATACATTTATCTATGTGCTCTGCATATACAAATGTGTATGTGCTCTGCGTATACAAGTGTGTATGTGCTCTGCGTATACAAATGTGTATGTGCTCTGCGTATACAAGTGTTTATGTGCTCTGTGTATACAAGTGTTTATGTGCTCTGCGTATACAATTATCTATGTGCTCTGCGTATACAAATGTGTATGTGCTCTGCGTATACAAATGTGTATGTGCTCTGCATATACATTTATCTATGTGCTCTGCATATACAAATGTGTATGTGCTCTGCGTATACAAGTGTGTATGTGCTCTGCGTATACAAATGTGTATGTGCTCTGCATATACATTTATCTATGTGCTCTGCATATACAAATGTGTATGTGCTCTGCGTATACAAGTGTGTATGTGCTCTGCGTATACAAATGTGTATGTGCTCTGCATATACAAATGTGTATGTGCTCTGCGTATACAATTATCTATGTGCTCTGCGTATACAAATGTGTATGTGCTCTGCGTATACAAATGTGTATGTGCTCTGCGTATACAAGTGTGTATGTGCTCTGCGTATACAAATGTGTATGTGCTCTGCGTATACAAATGTGTATGTGCTCTGCGTATACAATTATCTATGTGCTCTGCGTATACAAATGTGTATGTGCTCTGCGTATACAAATGTGTATGTGCTCTGCGTATACAAGTGTTTATGTGCTCTGCGTATACAAGTGTGTATGTGCTCTGCGTATACAAATGTGTATGTGCTCTGCGTATACAAATGTGTATGTGCTCTGCGTATACAAGTGTGTATGTGCTCTGCGTATACAAATGTGTATGTGCTCTGCGTATACAAATGTGTATGTGCTCTGCGTATACAATTATCTATGTGCTCTGCGTATACAAATGTGTATGTGCTCTGCGTATACAAGTGTGTATGTGCTCTGCGTATACAAGTGTGTATGTGCTCTGCGTATATAAATGTGTATGTGCTCTGCGTATACAATTATCTATGTGCTCTGCGTATACAAGTGTGTATGTGCTCTGCGTATATAAATGTGTATGTGCTCTGCGTATACAATTATCTATGTGCTCTGCGTATATAAATGTGTATGTGCTCTGCGTATACATTTATCTATGTGCTCTGCGTATACGAACCCTGTAAATAAACCTAAATGTGTGATGTGCACCATGTCAGCATTTGAGATACAGGTTTGATGCATTTTTGCTTTCTTAGTGGAATATTATATCAGACCCAGCATTCACTGGTTTTCTAATTCTTCTGGGTTTTTGAGCTTTCAACTCATCATTCACAAACTCCTGAACCAAGATCAATAACCACGGACTAAATCCACCTGTATGGCCACGACATCCATTCATGAAAATTATAACAATTTTGGTTCTTCAGAAATACATGTACTGTCTCCTACTGATTAGTCACCGAGAACCACAGTGGACGGAGTCAGCCTTTACTTTTAACGTAGAGAATTCTACAGAAAACAATCCATTAGTTTGTGGTGGGGCTCTGTCACATGGCTACTTGTTGTACATGCCCATAAAAATCCATATAATCCAATGGGTGCCTGCAAAGCCCTGATCTTGGCATCCAAGCGCTCTTAAAGGGGTTCTACATAATGTCACCAATGAAGCAGAAAGGTAGAACATGTTATAAAATAAAATAAATATTCATTATTTTCCCACTGATTCCCCGCGCTCCATTTACAGTGTATGGTTTCCGTAACATAACTTTACATATGGAGTTTCCTTATTTCTGGTCTTCTGATCGAGAAGTGGGCAGGTCAGTAAGACCCCGGACATCCCGCTAGTGAACAATACATCCACACATTCACTGACAGCAAGCAGAGATTGTGAAAACCAGTCAGATATTGAAATACTAAGGAAATGAGAAACGTTCAGAACTTTCCATGATACAATTTACATACAGGTGGAGCAGAGACCCTTTACAGAAACCCGTTATTGATAGGATCCCACCAGTGATGTCTCTGGACTGCCGGACCCCAGAGGTTGTGACTCCAGATCTACATGAAGGTGTCGAAGAAGAAATGACCACAGCAGTCAACTAAACACTGAGGGTGTGATTATTTTGGCAACGGGCTGCAAAAGAACCCCAAAAATCCCTATGGAGAAGTTCCTATATGATAAGAGGCGCTGATCCGCGGTGCCGCGTACCTCGGGAGTCGCGAGTGTTATTGTGCAAATCTTGTACAAACACCACATAACGGGGTCTTCGGAAGGGAAGGTGGGGGACATCAAGCAGAAAGATCAGGTGAACGCAGAGGGACAAATAAAGCCATAAATCCTTATTTCAGGCGCACGGCTCGCAGCCCTGATCGCGGCGGATAAAGCGCGGCCTGTAAATGTTACGTCTGATTAATCGGCGGCGCTAAGTGACAAGTGAACTTTAACATTAATATGATATTATTTAAATAACGGTTTGTGGTTATTTTGCCCCTAAAAATGATGAATGATTTTCCGACGTGAAGCGAGAGGCTCCTTTAATGAGACCTGACAGTAGGGGAGACGTTTGGCGAGGGATGGACACGGCTGGCGGGGCAGAGGCCGCCCTCCCTGCCTGATTGTCTGCACGCTCCGGAGCATCGATTTCAATTGCCGCGCCTCTCCCTCCTGGATTCCACATTTAGATAGTGTCACTTACATATTACTCTTAATCAGCCCGTCCTGGGGCCCCAGAGCTGGGGGGCTGCCGGGGACACGCCATTAACCCCTTCACGGGAAGATTTACCAAGGACGCGGGAGAATACATCGTGAGCTTGTGGACAGGGATGATGGGAGTGATACAATCTGCATACAATGTTGGAGACAAAGTTGTAAGATCTCGACAGCAGATGATGGGAGTGATACAACCTGCATACAATGCTGGAGAGATCTCGAGAGCAGATGATGGGAGTGATACAATCTGTACACAATGTTGGAGAGATCTCGAGAGCAGATGCTGGGAGTGATACAATCTGCATACAATGATGGAGACAAAGTTGTAAGATCTCGAGAGCAGATGATGGGAGTGATACAATCTGCATACAATGCTGGAGAGATCTCGAGAGCAGATGATGGGAGTGATACAATCTGTACACAATATTGGAGAGATCTCGAGAGCAGATGATGGGAGTGATACAATCTGCATACAATGTTGGAGAGATCTCGAGGGCAGATGATGGGAGTGATACAGTCTGCATACAATGTTGAAGAGATCTCGAGAGCACATGATGGGAGTGATACAATCTGCATACAATGTTGAAGAGATCTCGAGGGCAGATGATGGGAGTGATACAATCTGCATACAATGTTGAAGAGATCTCGAGGGCAGATGATGGGAGTGATACAATCTGTGTACAATGTTGAAGAGATCTCGAGGGCAGATGATGGGAGTGATACAATTTGTATACAATGTTGAAGAGATCTCGAAGGCAGATGATGGGAGTGATACAATTTGTATACAATGTTGAAGAGATCTCGAGGGCAGATGATGGGAGTGATACAATCTGCATACAATGTTAGAGAGATCTCGAGGGCAGATGATGGGAGTGATAGGTTGTGTAGGAGATTGTAACCACTTCCATCTGTGTACGGCGCTGCGGCATACGTTGGTGCTGTACAGACCGCAGGTAGGAGCAGCGGTACAAGGAGGAATAAAACATGCTCCTACCTCTCTTACCTTCGTAACATCCCAGTCAGGATTCTGGAGCTCTTCCCCAGGTTCGTATCCGTCTCTCGTAGCTGAGGGTGAAAAACAAAAACGTCTAATGAATAATGGCCAAGGCAACAATTTCACCCCTTTCTACATCTGAGGATGCGGACTGATCTAGGTGATGCTGACTGTTCTAGGTGATGCTGACTGTTCTAGGTGATGCTGACTGATCTGGATGATACTGACTGATCTGGATGATACTGACTGATCTGGATGATACTGACTGATCTGGATGATACTGACTGATCTGGGTGATGCTGACTGTTCTAAGTGATGCTGAATGATACTGACTGATCTTGGTGATGCTGACTGATCTGGGTGATGCTAACCGCTCTGGGTGATGCTGACTGATCTGGATGATACTGACTGATCTGGATGATGCTGACTGATCTGGGTGATGCTGACTGATCTGGATGATACTGACTGATCTGGGTGATGCTGACTGTTCTAAGTGATGCTGAATGATACTGACTGATCTTGGTGATGCTGACTGTTCTAGGTGATGCTGACTGATCTGGATGATACTGACTGATCTGGGTGATGCTGACTGTTCTAGGTGATGCTGACTGATCTGGATGATGCTGACTGATCTGGGTGATGCTGACTGTTCTAGGTGATGCTCACTGATCTGGATGATACTGACTGATCTGGGTGATGCTGACTGTTCTAGGTGACGCTGACTGATCTGGATGATGCTGACTGATCTGGGTGATGCTGACTGTTCTAGGTGATGCTCACTGATCTGGATGAGACGTCAATGACCCTGATCAATGTATATGATGATTGCTGATCTGGACGACGCTTACTTATGACACTGGGTGACGCTGAATGATATGGGTGACACTGACTGATCTGGATGACAACGACTGATCTGAATGAGATTGTCTGATGTGGACAAAACTTACGGATCTGGATGGCACTGACTGATCTGGATGTAACTAACTGATCTGAAACTATTTCTAAGTGACATCCACACAAGCCCAAGGTTTTCAGTGCCGGAATGTAAAACAATAATGTTTTGAATCAGTGACAGTGAGCGGAAACCTTAAAATGGTGAGGAAAATAAATATAAGCTTATAGAAGATGTGATGAATCTTGGACGGGGCAGGATTCCTCTGGTATACTCCGACATGGTCAATAGCTGATGAGAACAGTTCAGTAATGGCCGCTCACCCGGTCTCGCGCTCGCTGGATCTTCTCACGGTCTTGGCTCAGATTTTCCAGGATGTTCTGACCAACTTGCTCTGCAAGAGAAAAATATCCCACATTTAACTCAGCTCCGTAATATCCAGACTGCGTAATGTCACCCCTGCATGTGGGTGAATGTGAGAAGCTACTACCCCCGATCCCTCCAATACATAAGAACACCGTAAATCCACTGTGTCACCAGATCTGGTCCTGGGCGATCCCCAATATGGGGAGATAGTGGTGCAGCAGGAAGAATTGCCATCCACTATACTGTGGTGGGTCCAAACATGGGTGGTGGCACCAGAAATGGGGGCACGGGACCCTCTAATCTGATGAGGCGGGGCCCCACTAATCACACGTTCATGGTGCATTCTATTAATTGGTAGAAATCCTCACAGATGTAGCAGAGCTTAGTTTGTTAATGAAATGTTGCGTTGTGTTTGCTACTTTTTGCAGTTATCAGCCACCAGCAGCATATGTCTGTATAACTCCGGCAGTAATGTCACTACACCCGGCTGACTCCAGAGAGCAATCGCTCTTACACAAGTGACAAATACACAGCATGCTAACGATTCTGCAGCGCAAGAAGCAGAGACGAAATTCGTGAGGAAATCTGGTGGTCACGCAGGTTCAGGCCACCACTTTCCCTGTGGCGAGGGATGTCATATGTCATTGTGCCAGATTTCTCACATTCTCCTGTTTTATTGCAAACTTTGCATTTTTTACTGTTCGGCTGCATTTCCCCCGTTTTTACAGAGTGAGCGGGGCTCCACATTGGGGCTGAAGGCCACTTGTGTCCGGACGGGAAAAGATGGCACAAGCTCGTGGGCGACTATTTATTACTTGTCACGTTTTACACCAGTGCACTCCGGTCCAAGACCAGATAGCGAAATGCCAGCATGACCAGATGAAGCCGGAGTCTTCACTAGGACTGTGCCACAAGAGGAAGGATAAAATGTACCTGCCCATAGCGAGCGTTCCTGCCCAGAAGATGCAACTGACCCCAAAGTCAGAGGGGAAGAGGACCCCACTGTACCGCCATAGACTCGTAGCCTTTAAGAGCCCCCCGTTCTTTACCAGAGCAGATGGCACCATGCATCGGAGGCTACGGGGTACACACACCACTGATGGGGGTCATCAGCAGCCTTGTCCTGGTTTAGGACTAAGCCTCCAAGAAATGACAAGCCTGCCCATCGCCTCCGGACAGGATGAGCAAATGTGAACAGGTGCCAGCTGGAGGGACTGCAGTATGTACAGAAAAAAGGGCTTTTTAAAAAAAAATTAAAAATTTATGGCATTCACTGTGCAGTGAAAAGTATGTGGAAACCAGATCCTCCAGGTCAATACGACTACAGAGATATCAAACTTGTAAAGTTTTTTTTTTTATGTTTATGGTACAAAAAAAAATAAAAATAAAGAAATTCATAAAACAATATATAAATAAAATGTCCTTATTTTGTCATCTGCAGAAAGAAGGACGGTTATCGATACATTATTGTGAGGTATAAACTTAACTAAAATAATCCCACAGTGTTGGTGTTTCCAGGTCGCTTCCCTCTATGGCGTCTCTGTCTGGGGTAATACACTTTACATTTTGATACATCAGACTCTTATGGACGCGGCGATATCAAATATGTGTTTTCTTTATTATTAAAGTTGGGAAACGGGAGACATTTGGGTTTTTATATATTTTTTTAATATTTTTGAAAACATTTTTTTTTTTTACATAATTTTTTTAGTGACTGGAACCTGAGGTCATCTGATGGCTTGTATCAGATACGGCAATAGTATCACAATATACCGACAAAACTACGATCTCCTATGAAGCCCAGACATTGGCCTCACTGCAGGATCAAGATGGCAGCCACGCGGGGTCACCGGACCCCGGACGCCATGATGACCCACTAGAACTGGAGGGACGGGGGTTGATAGGAGCCGGACGCGTGGACTGGAGATAGCGAAATTTAAAGGAGACAGTCTGTGATTGACAGCGGCATTTCCGGCCCTCAATTCCGCAAAATTAACATAAAAATCTCCTGCTATTCATTAATACCAGATCCCACCTGGCCTTTAAATCTGTTCACTCTCAACCTTAGAGATAAAAGTTTGATAAGAACAGTTAGGACCCATCTATAAAGTTCGCCTTGTAGTGGCTGGTGGGCACACAAACGTGCATTACGGGCCACATTTTATCTGTGTAGTCTATATGGCTGTAATGCAGTATATATTTCACATATACGATGTTTGCTCTGTGATTTCGTGGTGCGCTCTGGAAATCCCTAGAGAAAAAAAGACATCCAGAACTAAAGAAATCTGCGGCCCACCGCTTCACTACTGTGCAAGAAACGAGCGGCCCCCAACTCACACAAGTGCAACAGTCAGAGGTGAAGGAGATCTGCAGCAGGAAACTCAGATGTGTCAGATTCAGAGAACAAGTACAAAGTATAGAGAGAGAAGTGTGACCCCTGCAGGCCGTCCTGGGAATCACACGAGGAGTCTACAGATGTGAAGGAAGGAGGCAGCGAGAAGAGAACCCCGACCTCCATCAGCCTTAACCCAAATGCAGAATCTGCGAATCTTATGATTAAATTTCATTTTGTTATGTTCTGTTTTGAATGATGATTTTTACACTTCTCCAGAGCAAAGGAAATGGAAACCATCAACAAGCAGGATTCTGCTATCAGGTCACTCAGATCAGCTGCTGCTTCCAGCAACAACAATCAAATGCACAGTCATAGTGAGAAACAAGTCATTAGTCACAGAGGAGCCCTGACCACTGGAGGGGGGGACAAAGCTACAAGTCTGATGGACCCAGGCAACTAACATGTATGTCCTGCTTGTTCAGTGTCTGCATCCGAACATATAGGAAGCGAGGTAACCGTCCTGGCAGCTAAAAATGAATCCAGCTCTGGAGTATAATACAGGAGGTAACTCAGGATCAGTAATGTAATGTATGTACACAGTGACTGCACCAGCAGAATAGTGAGTGCAGCTCTGGAGTATAATACAGGATGTAAGTCAGGATCAGTAATGTAATGTACGTACACAGTGACTGCACCAGCAGAATAGTGAGTGCAGCTCTGGGGTATAATACAGGATGTAACTCAGGATCTGTAATGTATGTACACAGTGACTGCACCAGCAGAATAGTGAGTGCAGCTCTGGGGTATAATACAGGATGTAACTCAGGATCAGTAATGTAATGTATGTACACAGTGACTGCACCAGCAGAATAGTGAGTGCAGCTCTGGGGTATAATACAGGATGTAACTCAGGATCAGTAATGTAATGTATGTACACAGTGACTGCACCAGCAGAATAGTGAGTGCAGCTCTGGGGTATAATACAGGATGTAACTCAGGATCAGTAATGTAATGTATGTACACAGTGACCGCACCAGCAAAATAGTGAGTGCAGCTCTGGAGTATAATACAGGATGTAACTCAGGATCAGTAATGTAATGTACGTACACAGTGACTGCACCAGCAGAATAGTGAGTGCAGCTCTGGGGTATAATACAGGATGTAACTCAGGATCAGTAATGTACGTACACAGTGACTGCACCAGCAGAATAGTGAGTGCAGCTCTGGAGTATAATACAGGATGTAACTCAGGATCAGTAATGTAATGTATGTACACAGTGACTACACCAGCAAAATAGTGAGTGCAGCTCTGTTGTATAATACAGGATGTAACTCAGGATCAGTAATGTATGTACACAGTGACTGCACCAGCAGAATAGTGAGTGCAGCTCTGGAGTATAATACAGGATGTAACTCAGGATCAGTAATGTAATGTACGTACACAGTGACTGCACCAGCAGAATAGTGAGTGCAGCTCTGGGGTATACAGGATGTAACTCAGGATCAGTAATGTACGTACACAGTGACTGCACCAGCAGAATAGTGAGTGCAGCTCTGGGGTATAATACAGGAGGTAACTCAGGAACAGTAATGTAATGTACGTACACAGTGACTGCACCAGCAGAATAGTGAGTGCAGCTCTGGAGTATAATACAGGAGGTAACTCAGGAACAGTAATGTAATGTACGTACACAGTGACTGCACCAGCAGAATAGTGAGTGCAGCTCTGGAGTATAATACAGGATGTAGCTCAGGATCAGTAATGTATGTACACAGTGACTGCACCAGCAGAATAGTGAGTGCAGCTCTGGAGTATAATACAGGATGTACCGTAACTCAGGGTTAGTAATGTAATGTAGGTACACAGTCACTGCACCAGCAGAATAGTGAGTGCAGCTCTGGGGTATAATACAGGAGGTAACTCAGGAACAGTAATGTAATGTACGTACACAGTGACTGCACCAGCAGAATAGTGAGTGCAGCTCTGGAGTATAATACAGGATGTAGCTCAGGATCAGTAATGTATGTACACAGTGACTGCACCAGCAGAATAGTGAGTGCAGCTCTGGAGTATAATACAGGATGTAACTCAGGATCAGTAATGTAATGTATGTACACAGTGACTGCGCCAGCAGAACAGTGAGTGCAGCTCTGGGGTATAATACAGGATGTAACTCAGGATCAGTAATGTAATGTATGTACACAGTGACTGCACCAGCAGAATAGTGAGTGCAGCTCTGGAGTATAATATAGGATGTAACTCAAAATCAGTAACTGCACCAGCAGAATAGTGAGTGCAGCTCTGGAGTATAATACAGGATGTAACTCAGGATCAGTAATGTAATGTATGTACACAGTGACTGCACCAGCAGAATAGTGAGTGCAGCTCTGGGGTATAATACAGGATGTAACTCAGGATCAGTAATGTAATGTATGTACACAGTGACTGCACCAGAATAGTGAGTGCAGCTCTGGAGTATAATACAGGATGTAACTCCGGATCAGTAATGTAACATATGTACACAGTGACTGCACCAGCAGAATAGTGAGTGCAGCTCTGGAGTATAATATAGGATGTAACTCAGGATCAGTAACTGCACCAGCAGAATATTGAGTGCAGCTCTGGAGTATAATATAGGATGTAACTCAGGATCAGTAATGTAATGTATGTACACAGTCACTGCACCAGCAGAATAGTGAGTGCAGCTCTGGAGTATAATACAGGAGGTAACTCAGGATCAGTAATGTAATGTATGTACACAGTGACTGCACCAGCAGAATAGTGAGTGCAGCTCTGGGGTATAATACAGGATGTAACTCAGGATCAGTAACTGCAACAGCAGAATAGTGAGTGCAGCTCTGGAGTATAATACAGGATGTAACTCAGGATCAGTAATGCAATGTATGTACACAGTGACTGCACCAGCAGAATAGTGAGTGCAGCTCTGAAGTACAATAAAGGACATAACTCAGGATCAGTAATGTAATGTATGTGCACAGTGACTGCAGCAGCAGAATAGTGAGTGCAGCTCTGGAGTATAGTACAGGATGTAACTCAGGATCAGTAATGTAATGTATGTACACAGTGACTGCACCAGCAGAGTAGTGAGTGCAGCTCTGGGGTATAATACAGGATGTAACTTAGGATCAGTAATGTAATGTATGTACACAGTGACTGCACCAGCAGAATAGTGAGTGCAGCTCTGGAGTATAATACAGGAGGTAACTCAGGATCAGTAATGTAATGTATGTACACAGTGACTGCACCAGCAGAATAGTGAGTGCAGCTCTGGAGTGTAATACAGGATGTAACTCAGGATCAGTAATATAAGGTATGTACACAGTGACTGCAGCAGCAGAATAGTGAGTGCAGCTCTGGGGTATAATACAGGAGGTAACTCAGGATCAGTAATGTAATGTATGTACACAGTGACTGCATCAGCAGAATAGTGAGTGCAGCTCTGGGGCATAATACAGGATGTAACTCAGGATCTGTAATGTAATGTATGTACACAGTGACTGCACCAGCAGAATAGTGACTGCAGCTCTGGAGTATAATACAGGATGTAACTCAGGATCAGTAATGTAATGGATGAACACAGTGACTGCACCAGCAGTATAGTGAGTGCAGCTCTGGGGTATAATACAGGATGTAACTCAGGATCAGTAATGTAATGTATGTACACAGTGACTGAACCAGTAGAATAGTGAGTGCAGCTCTGGAGTATAATACAGGAGGTAACTCAGGATCAGTAATGTAATGTATGTACACAGTGACTGCACCAGCAGAATAGTGAGTGCAGCTCTGGGGTATAATACAGGATGTAACTCAGGATCAGTAATGTAATGTATGTACACAGTGACTGCACCTGCAGAATAGTGAGTGCAGCTCTGGGGTATAATACAGGATGTAACTCAGGATCAGTAATGTAATGTATGTACACAGTGACTGCACCAGCAGAATTGTGAGTGCAGCTCTGGAGGATAATACAGGATCAGTAATGTATGTACACAGCAGGGCAGACACACATAGAAGAAGCCTCTGTGTCAGTCCAGTTTCTCGCCATCATGCTTTGGAGGAGGTAGTAGCCCCCTGATCTCCTGGGTCCCGGCGCGCAGGCATAGGTTGCACCAGTGGTATGTCCGCCCCTGGTACTCAGGGAATTTACAGTTTATGCAGTTTTTATGTTTTATACCTCCTGATAATAGATTCTTTTTGATAAATTAACACCTATATCCAGAGAACAGTTTCCATTAATAGTAAATATACGTCAATCATGTGGGTCTGGTACACAGGAGCGGCACATGTTTATTCTAGCAGGTCCTAATGAGTGTGGGTGCGGGCGGCAGCGTTTGACACCTTTGCAGGGTGTGAGAGGAGATTGTTAGTGAGAGGTTTTAGAGCTTTTTATTCTCCCATTATCAGACAGATTTACATCCAGATACTGCAGGTCTGCTCTCCGGAGAATGGAGGCAGAATAAGCAGCAGGTAAGAGCAGCTGGAACCACAGATGTCAGAGACCTCCACATAGACCGAGAACGCAGGGAGGTTCTGCCAGGACCGGACCGTCCATTGTGAGATATTAGGAGACCACGGACCGGGCCCTGGTCATACTGTAATAGTGCGATGTCTGGACCATCAGATGCCGGATTACAGGCGTCTCACCGTATATCGCTACTTGGTTGCATAATGTGGATGAAATGATCGGCAGTTGCAGTTTCTTATTGATAATAATAATAATAATAATAATAATTTTATTTATATAGCGCCAACATATTCCGCAGCGCTTTACAACTTATAGAGGGGACTTATACAGACAACAGACATTACAGCATAACAGAAATCACAGTTCAAAACAGATACCAGGAGGAATGAGGGCCCTGCTGCTCGCAAGCTTACAATCTATGAGGAAAAGGGGAGACACAAGAGGTGGATGGTAACAATTGCTTTAGTTATTTGGACCAGCCATAGTGTAAGGCTCGGGTGTTCATGTAAAGCTGCATGAACCAGGTAACAGCCTAAGTATGTAGCAGTACAGACACAGAGGGCTATTAACTGCATAAAGTGTATGAGAACATGATGGAGGAACGTGATTATGTTGTTGTTTTTTATTAATAGGCCACACAGGGATAATTAGGTTAATGCGTTGAGGCGGTAGGCCAATCTGAACAAATGAGTTTTTAGTGCACGCTTAAAACTGTGGGGATTGGGGATTAATTGTATTAACCTAGGTAGTGCATTCCAAAGAATCGGCGCCGCACGTGTAAAGTCTTGGAGACGGGAGTGGGAGGTTCTGATTATTGAGGATGCTAACCTGAGGTCATTAGCAGAGCGGAGGGCACGGGTAGGGTGGTAGACTGAGACCAGAGAGGAGATGTAGGGTGGTGCTGAGCCATGGAGTGCTTTGTGGATGAGGGTAGTAGTTTTGTACTGGATTCTGGATTGGATGGGTAGCCAGTGTAATGACTGGCACAAGGTAGAGGCATCGGTGTAACGGTTGGCGAGGAATATGATCCTGGCAGCAGCAT
Source organism: Ranitomeya variabilis (assembly GCF_051348905.1). Lineage (NCBI taxonomy): Eukaryota > Metazoa > Chordata > Amphibia > Anura > Dendrobatidae > Ranitomeya > Ranitomeya variabilis. The sequence continues at coordinate 13,980,487 of NC_135235.1, forward strand.
TCAGGACAGATTGGAGCGGGGAGAGTCTGGTAAAAGGTAGGCCAATTAGTAGAGAGTTACAATAGTCCAGACGAGAATGAATAAGTGAGACAGTAAGAGTTTTTGCAGAGTCGAAAGTAAGAAAAGGGCGAATTCTGGAAATGTTTTTGAGATGCAGATAAGAAGAGCGAGCCAGTGATCGGATGTGGGGGGTGAATGAAAGCTCGGAATCAAGGATGACCCCAAGGCAGCGGGCATGTTGCTTTGGAGTAATGGTGGAACCGCACACAGAGATGGCAATGTCGGGCAAAGGTAGGTTTGTAGAGGGAGAGAACACGAGGAGTTCAGTTTTTGACAGGTTCAGTTTCAGATAGAGGGAGGACATGATGTTAGAGACAGCGGTAAGACAATCACTGGTGTTTTCTAAAAAGGTCGGCGTGATAACAGGAGAAGAGGTGTATAATTGGGTGTCGTCAGCATAGAGATGGTACTGGAAACCAAATCTACTGATTGTTTGTCCAATAGGGGCAGTATACAAAGAGAAGAGGAGGGGGCCTAGGACTGATCCTTGAGGAACCCCAACAGTAAGGGGAAGGTGAGAGGAGGAGGAACCAGCAAAACAAACAGTGAAGGATCGGCCAGAGAGATAGGAGGAGAACCAAGAGAGAACGGTGTCCTTGAGGCCGATGGAGCGGAGCATAGTGAGGAGGAGCTGATGATCCACAGTGTCGAATGCTGCGGAGAGATCCAAGAGAATTAGCATGGAATAGTGACCATTAGATTTAGCTGTTAGTAGGTCATTAGAGACTTTAGTGAGGGCAGTTTCAGTAGAGTGTAAAGAGCGGAAACCAGATTGAAGAGGGTCGAGAAGAGAATTATCTGAGAGATAGCGGGTAAGACGGGAGTGGACCAGGCGTTCCAGGAGTTTAGAGATGAAGGGAAGATTAGAGACAGGTCTATAATTAGCGGCACAATTTTGATCGAGGGAGGGCTTTTTAAGTAGTGGATGTATGATGGCATGCTTAAATGAGGAGGGAAAAATACCGGAAGTGAGGGAAAGGTTGAATATTTTTGTTAGGTGAGAGGTACTTGATACTTGATACTTGTTTACACTTTGGAGCATAATATCCGGCTTAGATCCCCCCATGGGGTGCGGGTTGTTACTTATATGGAGGGTTAGGGGGCTGGGGGGGCTTATCTCATTTTATTTAGATGGGCTTTTTTTTATCAGGGATTTGATTCTTTTTCTGTTACTAGAAGTGAAAAAAGCGAAGCGGAGAGTCTCGTCAGACCTGTAATTCATTGTCTGCCTCTACATGTGACTGCCTCCATTTAGTTCCTATCCATTAGCGCAGCACTGCCAGGATGTGCGGCTCCGAATAAACCGGTGTCACTTTGATAAATAGCGGCTTCCTCAGCTGATTTCGGAGGACAAACAAAAAATCAACCCTCTGAGGAACGGGGGCACGTGGAGCCGAGTGGGCCGGAACCAACGCCAGATTTGGCACTTGAGGATTCAATCTGTACCTGAGATCGGCCGGTTCGTGTAGGGTTAATAATATCGGCACCCACAGATGAATAATTGAGCGTGTTATGAATTTTACAACAGTTGATTCAAGTTTTACAGACCACTGCTACAAGTCTTCCAGCCAACAGCAGCTAGAAAAAAAACCACATATATTTTCTAAAATCTCATTTAAATAGGAGTCCACTGGGAGAAGGAGAACGCACTCGCTTCTGGAGCTTATACTTTTACTGGAGCATCATTAGCTTAAAAATAAAAAATAAAACATTCTGGCAATTAATAATGGGGAGCGCAGATTTCAGTGCAAACTTTGATTTTCCGCCTGTTTACACTTTTCCTTTTTTTTTTTCTCACAAAAATTGTAAGTAAATTTGGAGATAAGAGGTCGGGCCGGGCAGATCCTCAACCTTTTCCTTTAATGTTTTTTTCTTCTTGGCCATGAAGTCTTTAATTCCAGCAAAAATATACTCATTAAAAGAGAATAAAAAATACAAGCATTAAAAGTTTACTTTGTGTAAGAGCTTTTAGATATTACATAGTTACAAATTACTCTGCTACAAAGTATCGAGCGAATCCGGCCGAGGTCTGCAAGAAATCCTACAACTAATATAGGTTAATGTAGAAAATGTTCCCGTAAATTAAAGAAAAAGAGTAAAAAAGTATCTAAGTCGCCCTTCTAGGCATTGTCAGAGCACAACTCCGTCTGTATCAGCGGCAGACTAAGAGGTGAGAACGGGCAAACAAGCAAAGCACCTCGACTTAAGCGAATGACTTAAAAGTGTCCAATTTCTGGAGATTTTTTTTTTTTTTTTTTAGAATTTTGTTTACTTACTATACATATATATGATTTTTTTTGTAGTAACACAACTTAATTTACTAATGAGGTGACCACAGACACACAGACAAAATAGTGGTATCAGTGGGATGTGATAGACGCGAGAATATTTATTACAAGGTGAAGTAAAGTAAAGCGATTATTCAGAACCAACTAGACAAAAAAAAAACCAAAATATAGCACAAAAATAAAATGATGCTTTTTGGTGTAAGGTTATCAGACTTTCAGGATTATTGGACACAGGATTGGCGTAATGTTACCACTGTCAAGCTTTTTCTCTTACTACAGATGGGTAGAGTCCGTAAAATCAGTTCTTGAATGAACGACGCAAAGTCTAAATCGTTAATAATCACAAAATTTAACAATCTAACAATTTTACCAAAATTTCTAGGAAAAGGAAGCCGAACTAGCACATAGGAAAGTTTAAGAACATAACAATCAGCCTCCTAGTGCAGACTCTAGTTTTGGAAAAAGAAGATGGCGTTCACGATGGAACAATCATTTTAATTTTATTCTTTTTTAGGCGTGAATTAGTCGAGTCCAGAAAACGTTTTGAAACTAAATGTCAAACTTAAAACAAAAACAAAAAATCCGTCACAAGAGTTTTTTTTTTCTGTGATATAAAGCAAATTAATATGAAGGAGCCAAGAAGAACGGATTGTATAAAATTCTGCAGATGTGGGTAAAAAACACACAGGGCCACTGCGACAGTGGTGTCTTCATGCGCTGACCCCGCTGATCTGATAGAATGAACCTCGGCCATGAAGGGTCTAAAGAAAAGTTGAACTTTTTCTGACAGTACAAAAGCCATCTTGGGGTGAAGGGCTCCTTAGCCTATGAGCCAGCGAGATGCGTTTCCTCCTTTGAATACAAATTAGCGATGCATAATCACGGCATATTCATAAGGCCTTTTGCCTCCTTTCCTCCAGTGAATGCTGTATAATTCATTGCATGTGCCCCGACCCCGGCTCGCTCCTGTTCTGACAAATCATACTTGATTAAGACAAATCTTTATTAGCTAGCTAGTCAACTTTCTCATTTATCATTTGCAAATCTCATTCGGTGTTTTTTTTTTTTTATTAATTTATTTATTGTTTTCCGGGTGTAACAGGAGCGGACAGCGAGGGGCTTCTCATTCCAGACATTTAAAAAATTGCTTGTTACAAAGGAGAAGTGCAAAGTGGAACACGATGGTCCATAATAGATGATAAAACGCGGCTTTAATAGGTAGAAATTACAAGGCAGTGGCAGCAAACAAAGCAATTATACCAGCCGGGCTTAGAAAGGGGGAAACGCAGGACGCTAATAAGCCAGAACAATCCTAAGCAATCGTGGCTTTCTCGCTTTAATCGACGCCAACACCAAAAAAGTAGGGGCAAAAATATAATTTAAAAAATCATAAAAAGATTTATTGGTATTTTATTTCTAAGACTTTAAAAAGATGCTTAATTTCAACTATTTTATTTAAAATATTTGGATTAAGTTTGATGTCATTCTCATGGTCTCCAAGAAATGAGGATGACCATACAACACTTGAAGGACTTCTCTCAAGATGGACGGACTCCTGCTAGAAACATGCAAGCATTTCTTGGGTGGATGTCTATTGCAATGGGAAAAAGGGCTCAAGATGCCTCCAGATTCCTCTACTCCCTTCAGATGCTCTACTGTCCTCCTCAAGAACCCTTGGAAGAAGCTCGTCTTCTGCTGAAGCAGCACTGGACATGGAGAAAACAAACATCAATCCTTCATGGTCCTTCCCACCCTCACCAGCACTGGGCTAAGAGCAGGCCCAGGACAGAAGAGGGAAGTTGGGTGTTTATGGGCAGCAAGTACTGTGGACCCATAAAACATTGATGCCCATGGGAATACTGCCCCAACTGGAGACCACTTTGGAATACAACCAAGGTCACTGGATTCGAGGTGGGCTACATAATGGAGGAAAGTCATCCGAACCTGACCACTGTGGCCGGATTGGTAGAGCTAATAAGAGTGGGCAGGTCTAGTGCAGACACAAGTGAGTGGCCTTGGCTGATCCCTTCCACTGGAAACCTACGTACACCCAGGCTGAGCATTTGTGTGCACAGAAGAGCTGAGAAATTAGCTGTGGGATCAGCGGGTCTTCAGCACCGAGAGCGTCTGGGCAACGTCTACAGAGTCTTATAGGGTCTCAAGCAAAGAGATTAGTAAAGCAGCAGTCTGTGGCGGGGAGACCAGAGCCCTGAGGACCTCCTCCTACCTGCTGGCATCATTGGCTCCTCTTCTGCTGTGGGTCCATGCACTGACATCGCTCCGGGCCTGCTGTAGGAAGGATGGGGGTTCTGCTGTGGGTCCATGCACTGACACCGCTCCGGGCATGCTGTAGGAAGGATGGGGGTTCTGCTGTGGGTCCATGCACTGACACCACTCCGGGCCTGCTGTAGGAAGGATGGGGGTTCTGCTGTGGGTCCATGCACTGACACCGCTCCGGGCCTGCTGTAGGAAGGATGGGGGTTCTGCTGTGGGTCCATGCACTGACACCACTCCGGGCCTGCTGTAGGAAGGATGGGGGTTCTGCTGTGGGTCCATGCACTGACACCGCTCCGGGCCTGCTGTAGGAAGGATGGGGGTTCTGCTGTGGGTCCATGCACTGATGTCGCTCTGGGCCTGCTGTAGGAAGGGTGGGGGTTCTGCTGTGGGTCCATGTACTGACGTCGCTCTGGGCCTGCTGTAGGAAGGATGGGGGTTCTGCTGTGGGTCCATGCACTGACACCGCTCTGGGCCTGCTGTAGGAAGGATGGGGGTTCTGCTGTGGGTCCATGCACTGATGTCGCTCTGGGCCTGCTGTAGGAAGGATGGGGGTTCTGCTGTGGGTCCATGCACTGACACCACTCCGGGCCTGCTGTAGGAAGGGTGGGGGTTCTGCTGTGGGTCCATGCACTGACACCGCTCCGGGCCTGCTGTAGGAAGGATGGGGTTCTGCTGTGGGTCCATGCACTGATGTCGCTCTGGGCCTGCTGTGGGAAGGATGGGGGTTCTGCTGTGGGTCAATGCACTGACATCACTCTGGGCCTGCTGTAGGAAGGATGGGGGTTCTGCTGTTGGTCAATGAACTGACACCGCTCCGGGCCTGCTGTAGAAAGGATGGGGGTTCTGCTGTTTGTCCATGCACTGACGTCGCTCTGGGCCTGCTGTGGGAAGGATGGGGGTTCTGCTGTGGGTCCATGCACTGACACCGCTCCGGGCCTGCTGTAGGAAGGATGGGGTTCTGCTGTGGGTCCATGCACTGATGTCGCTCTGGGCCTGCTGTGGGAAGGATGGGGGTTCTGCTGTGGGTCAATGCACTGACACCACTCCGGGCCTGCTATAGGAAGGATGGGGGTTCTGCTGTTGGTCAATGAACTGACACCGCTCCGGGCCTGCTGTAGGAAGGATGGGGGTTCTGCTGTGGGTCCATGCACTAACGCCGCTCCGGGCCTGCTGTAGGAAGGATGGGGGTTCTGCTGTGGGTCAATGCACTGACACCACTCCGGGCCTGCTGTAGGAAGGATGGGGGTTCTGCTGTTGGTCAATGAACTGACACCGCTCCGGGCCTGCTGTAGGAAGGATGGGGGTTCTGCTGTTGGTCAATGCACTGACGTCGCTCTGGGCCTGCTGTGGGAAGGATGGGGGTTCTGCTGTTGGTCAATGCACTGACACTGCTCCGGGCCTGCTGTAGGAAGGATGGGGGTTCTGCTGTGGGTCCATGCACTAACGCCGCTCCGGGCCTGCTGTAGGAAGGATGGGGGTTCTGCTGTGGGTCCATGCACTGACACCGCTCCGGGCCTGCTGTAGGAAGGATGGGGGTTCTGCTGTGGGTCAATGCACTGACACCGCTCCGGGCCTACTGTAGGAAGGATGGGGGTTCTGCTGTGGGTCCATGCACTGCCGTCGCTCCGGGCCTGCTGTAGGAAGGATGGGGGTTCTGCTGTGGGTCCATGCACTGACACCACTCCGGGCCTACTGTAGGAAGGATGGGGGTTCTGCTGTGGGTCCATGCACTGCCGTCGCTCCGGGCCTGCTGTAGGAAGGATGGGGGTTCTGCTGTGGGTCCATGCACTGACACCGCTCCGGGCCTGCTGTAGGAAGGATGGGGGTTCTGCTGTGGGTCAATGCACTGACACCGCTCCGGGCCTGCTGTAGGAAGGATGGGGGTTCTGCTGTGGGTCAATGCACTGACACCACTCCGGGCCTGCTGTAGGAAGGATGGGGGTTCTGCTGTTGGTCAATGAACTGACACCGCTCCGGGCCTGCTGTAGGAAGGATGGGGGTTCTGCTGTTGGTCAATGCACTGACGTCGCTCTGGGCCTGCTGTGGGAAGGATGGGGGTTCTGCTGTTGGTCAATGCACTGACACTGCTCCGGGCCTGCTGTAGGAAGGATGGGGGTTCTGCTGTGGGTCCATGCACTAACGCCGCTCCGGGCCTGCTGTAGGAAGGATGGGTGTTCTGCTGTGGGTCCATGCACTGACACCGCTCCGGGCCTGCTGTAGGAAGGATGGGGGTTCTGCTGTGGGTCCATGCACTAACGCCGCTCCGGGCCTGCTGTAGGAAGGATGGGGGTTCTGCTGTGGGTCCATGCACTGACACCGCTCCGGGCCTGCTGTAGGAAGGATGGGGGTTCTGCTGTGGGTCAATGCACTGACACCGCTCCGGGCCTGCTGTAGGAAGGATGGGGGTTCTGCTGTGGGTCCATGCACTGCCGTCGCTCCGGGCCTGCTGTAGGAAGGATGGGGGTTCTGCTGTGGGTCCATGCACTGACACCGCTCCGGGCCTGCTGTAGGAAGGATGGGCGTTCGCAGAGCTCTGGACTCTGGTGTTTCGTACTTGATTTCAATTGGATGATTTATGCAGTAAAACTTCTTATATTGAAGATCTGCTGGATCAGATTGGCTCCGCTGCATGAGCAGAAGCTCCTCACACTCACAGCACAGAGAATGAGACCAAACTAAAAGTGCCAAAATATGTATAAAAATGCTAAAAACATTTTGAGACTTAGAAGGAATCTGTGACCAGGTTTTTGGTAGCCCATCTGAGATTAGTATGATATAGGGACGGAGGCCTTCATTCCAGCGATGTATCTCTTACAGGGCTGCTTGCTGCAGTTTTGATAATATCACTGTTTTATTTTCTGCAGATCCATTAGTGCTCTGAATGCTAAGCTCTGCAAAACCCGCCCATACCCCTGATTGGCTGCTTTCTGTGTATGACTCCGCCCCCACCACTGACTGCCTATACCAGAGGTGTCAAACTGCATTCCTCGAGGGCCGCAAACAGGTCATGTTTTCAGGATTTCCTTGTATTGCACAGGTGATAATTTAATCACCTGCACAGAATGATTCCAGAACCTTGTGGAATGCTAAGGAAATCTTGAAAACACTCATGGTTTGCGGCCCTCGAGGAATGCAGTTTGACACCTCTGGCCTATACACAGTAAGCTGCCTATCAGTGGTGGGGGCGGAGTTATACAGAGCTCATAAACCTGCAGCAAGCAGCCAAGTAAGTGACACATCGCTGGATTCAGGGTCTCTGTCTCTACATTATGCTGCTCTCAGATTAGGTGGGCACAGACTCCCCTTAAAGAGTTTAACAAGTGTATTCCCTTTTTCTGTTAGTACCAGAGCAAAAAAATAAAATAAAAAAAGTAAATTAATCTCCAGGCGTAAAGTATCCTGCTGCCGCCGCCACCTCTCTAGTCATTTTACAAATGTGTTAAACCAATACCAGCGACGTTGCGATTTCCCCAGTTTAAAACAGTTAGGGAAGATAATGAAAGCGCCCTCCCTGATTAAAGTCTTCACACTCCTAATCACAATCTGACAGTCAGATCAAAGATGTTTCGTTAAACCTCTCTTCTAATTGCGATTATAGCGCCACACCTCAGGCCTATCTCTCCAGCCCATGATTTTTTTTTTTCTTCAAGTCGAATTCTGCTTAAGAAAGATCTAACACTCCCTAACAGTTCATTATCCAATAAAACTATTCAAAGCTTGAAAGCAATCTACACAATTAGTCAGGACCTCAGGGAGCCGCCTGTATAGTGTCTATTACAGGCCGCCACATTAAAACACCTTAATTACATTTGTCAAAAGGATTTCATTAAAACATATCAGTGTTGTCATCCTCTGGATGTACGAATAGAAAAAAAGGGCATAAAATATAAAAATATACTTTACCATTATTTCTTCATATAAACAATCGCAATAAAAAAAAAATGGAAAAAATACAAGCGATCGTCTGCATCATCACTTTCTAGCGTTATTTGGCTAATTGAGCCTAATTATGTGATAATTAAGGACGTCTTAGCGGAATAGGTGTCGCTCACATTGGAGATTTATCTCTGTCACCTAGAACGGAGCACCGGATACGTCCCCGGACGAGCGGATATAAAAGCCAATAAACAAGAGAACATTCATGTTGCTGTTACAATATAATAGACGCATGTAACATGCAACAAAAATCACTCAGATCGAAAGGAAAAGGAGGAAATGACCAGTTCTTCAAATCGTCAGGTCAAGGTAGTCAGAAATCCTGTAGCCTAAAGGTCTTGATCAAAGAGAAAGTCATAGATAGGACGGGCTGGATACAAAGGACGGGCCAAATGGAATGATTGTTTGGAAGCAACTTGGAAAGGAAACCTCCTTGTCCAGATCATCATGGTGAGGCCGGTGGCAGATGAAAGTCGCTCATGTGATGGGCAGTACAGCCTTCAAGAGGAAAGTCAACCAGAGACCTGAAAGCCAAGTCACCCCTTACTCCACGCCGCACCACTTTATCAATAGAGGACTTGCTAACTCCAGTGATAACTGCGATGGTGGCCATACTGGAAGTCACCAAGATTTTACATGGTGCCATTCAGTTGGCCCTACACTAGAGATAGCAGTTGTGTGGGAAACATGTACATACCCGGTGTGTAAAGGATGTACAGGTAATTATAGTGGCAAACCGACTATTGATCTATGTCTTCAAATGTGACCTAAGTTGGGCTTCTGCTTGTATCCATGTCCTGGACTAAACTTCTGCCTTCATCCATGACTTGAGCTAGGCTTCTGCCTTCATCGTGACCTGAGCTAGGCCTCTGCCTCTATATGAGCCTGTAATAGGTATCTGCTTCAGTAAATGGCCTGGTCGTGTGACTATTTCCATTACTTGAGCTAGGCTTCTGCCTCTATACTTGGCTTGGCCCAGGCTTCTTTGGATATGTGGCCTGGGCTTCTGCCTCTGTCATCTGGGCAGGGCTTCGTAAGCTTTCAGGTCAATCCCCGATTAGGGCTTTTGCCTCTGTGACCTAAGAAAGGGTTTTGACTCTGTTTGCGACCAGGGCTTTTGCCTCTGTGACCTAAGAAAGGGTTTTGACTCTGTTTGTGACCTGTTCCATCTCTATCTGTAACCTGGACAGGACTTCTGCCTCTATCAGAGACCCTGGCAGGGCTTCCACAGCTATTGATTTCCTGGAGATGACTTCAGCTTCTATTCGTGTCCAGGACAGGCATTCTACTTGTATTCGAGATCTGCGCTTCTATTTGTGGCCTAAGCAGGGCTTCTCCTCTATCTCTGACCTGGGCTTCCACAGCTATTCATATCTCGGGCAGGGTTCATGATCTGAGCTGGGATTCTCCATGTATCCATGATCTGGGGTTCTGCTCCCATCCATGATTTGGCCATGTCTTTTGACTTTCTCCCTGGCTTTATCATGGATTCTGCCTCTATACACATTCTGGGCAGGGCTTTTGCCTTCAGCTGTAACCTGATCATTGCTTCTTCATCCATCTGTGACAAGACCTCAGCTTTTGCCTCTGTTTGTGACCAGGGTAAAGCTCCAACTATAATTTGGTGTGACCAACGTTCCATGTACTGACAACAATTGCAGCAGGAAAGAGACAAAAAAATCCCAATTAGTCAAATCAAATGTCACAGATTCCGGTCTTCAGGTTAATGTCTGAGATGTTTTTGCATCATGAGAGATGATGGCCAAAGTATTTGACATCTGCAAAAAAGGAATGATTAGTGTGCAGCCAACTCAAGAATCGCCATCATGAACTCGTGCCATATTTCAGATATTTTTTATCAATATAACTATTAATGTCAGCTCCAGTTTATTCTTCAACCGAAAGGGGGAAACAACGGACTCCTTTTTATTAATGTGTCTTCCTATAGAACAATAAAGCATGTATGCAGCATACAGTTTATATTTTTAGGATTTATAGAAAAATTTCCAGTGGAAGTCGTAGAGGAAAAAAAAAAATCCAATTAGCCATTTTGATTAGAGCCCAGTTTTTCTTATATGGGATAATAAAAGAAGGGGTCACCTGGTCTAATAGAGTAATTATAAAACACAAGGAAATATTATACCCACAGTTATTCTTTATGACTGGCTGTGAGCGGTGCCGTGGTCACAAATACTCGCCCAGAATGCGATCATATAAAATAACAATTTATTAACACCTGAATGAGATGGAAAATGCACAATGGTGGAGCCGCCGGCGTTACGAGTCCTGCGGTTTCTGCAATGTGTTAACCACACTCCAGCCTTCTGCACGCAGCTCCTGAGGGCACATAGAGGCACTTAGCCCGTCTGCGGAGGGCTGCCAGGCTGGACACTTAACAGCTCTCATGGCGAAGGGGAGCTCCACCAGTGACGGAAAAAGGGAAAAATGCTGGTCCAGACTCAGACTTATAGAAATGTATTATTGCATTGAAGGCTTCATATAATGTTTATCGCTTTATAAAAAGCTAAAAAAAATTATAATAATTCCCAATCAGCTGCAGCGGAGCTGCAATCAGAACAGTCTGCCTATATGTAAGACGTCTACCAAAAGATCAAGATTATTTCAATGCAAGTCTAGATCCACAAGTCACCATGCTTTCCAAAAAACTCTTAATGTCCTTCATCTTTGCAACTGTTCAGTATGTGGTTCACAGGTCAGACAGAGGGACATCTTGGCTCCAAAACTAAAATTGTCCTATGAAAAATGTCCCAGTCCATCATCAGCCCAATTCAGATTCCTTCAGGCTCCGGATGCAATATGTAGTCAACTCAACCACCAGAGCCCATTATTAGTACTTGGCCCAAGCCGGCCATGTTTGGTGAGATGTTGCACCAAAGTCTACGCTTTTCAGACCTCCGGAACTATAAGGAGGGTTTGACACCATGAAGTCCTTGTGGAATTGCTGCAAGAGCCCAATTTTTCCTCATACATGGTGGAAGTTTCTGCCTGCCCTTGGTAGAAATACAGCATTGTGAATGGTCAGCACACAGACCATACACAGAGAGGACTATAAGACGAGCGTGAGAACTCACAGAATATCTGAAGAAATGTGTTCTTCTTTGGTTCCTCAACCCCCCTTGGTACAGTGCATATCTTGCTTCATAGACATCCATGGCTGGACTCCAGTGGTGATGACACTTACAAGCATCGGCCAAAGGAGTAGTTGACTCAGTTTTTTCAATATAATGATTCTTATTAAAGCCAAATCCTCTGTCTTACATCAACTGGAAAAAAAAAGCAAATATTGGTGGGACCTCTCCGCACTCACAGTTTTTCCTACTTCAAGAGAGTGTAAGGCGGCTGTCGGACACCTAGTGGTTGGGAGATAAACTTGGAGTAATGCTTTAGTATATAAAGGACTGAAAGGGGTTAATCAGCCATAGTACATTGATTGTGAGCAGCTAAAGAGTTGGGAGAGACGGCTGCTCACCATATCTCCACCCCTGGGTGCGCTTCACTGTGTAAATTGAGAAGTGTTTGTCTCACACAGGGCCATGTGTATGGAGATGTGCAGATCTCTGGATTGAGTGCCTCACACAGGGCCGTATGTATGGAGGTGTGCAGATCTCCTATCTCCTGGGCTGAGTGCCTTTCACGCAGGGCCGTGTGTATGGAGGTGTGCAGATCTCCTGGATTGAGTGCCTCACACAGGGCCGTGTGTATGGAGGTGTGCAGATCTCCTATCTCCTGGGCTGAGTGCCTTTCACGCAGGGCCGTGTGTATGGAGGTGTGCAGATCTCCTGGGCTGAGTGCCTCACACAGGGCCATGTTTATGGAGGTGTGCAGATCTCCTGGGCTGAGTGCCTCACACAGGGCCATGTTTATGGAGGTGTGCAGATCTCCTATGTCCTGGGCTGAGTGCCTTTCACACAGGGCCATGTGTATGGAGGTGTGCAGATCTCCTGGGCTGAGTGCCTTACACACAGGGCCATGTGTATGGAGGTGTGCAGATCTCCTATCTCCTGGGCTGAGTGCCTTTCACACAGGCCCGTGTGTATGGAGGTGTGCAGATCTCCTGGATTGAGTGCCTCACAAAGGGCCATGTGTATGGAGGTGTGCAGATCTCCTGGGCTGAGTGCCTCACACAGGGCCATGTGTATGGAGGTGTGCAGATCTCCTATCTCCTGGGCTGAGTGCCTTTCACACAGGGCCATGTGTATGGAGGTGTGCAGATCTCCTGGGCTGAGTGCCTTTCACACAGGCCTGTGTGTATGGAGGTGTGCAGATCTTCTGGATTGAGTGCCTCACAAAAGGCCATGTGTATGGAGGTGTGCAGATCTCCTGGGCTGAGTGCCTCACACAGGGCCATGTGTATGGAGGTGTGCAGATCTCCTGGGCTGAGTGCCTCACACAGGGCCATGTTTATGGAGGTGTGCAGATCTCCTGGGCTGAGTGCCTCACACAGGGCCATGTTTATGGAGGTGTGCAGATCTCCTATGTCCTGGGCTGAGTGCCTTTCACACAGGGCCATGTGTATGGAGGTGTGCAGATCTCCTGGGCTGAGTGCCTTTCACACAGGCCCGTGTGTATGGAGGTGTGCAGATCTCCTGGATTGAGTGCCTCACAAAGGGCCATGTGTATGGAGGTGTGCAGATCTCCTGGGCTGAGTGCCTCACACAGGGCCATGTGTATGGAGGTGTGCAGATCTCCTATCTCCTGGGCTGAGTGCCTTTCACACAGGGCCATGTGTATGGAGGTGTGCAGATCTCCTGGGCTGAGTGCCTTTCACACAGGCCTGTGTGTATGGAGGTGTGCAGATCTCCTGGATTGAGTGCCTCACAAAGGGCCATGTGTATGGAGGTGTGCAGATCTCCTGGGCTGAGTGCCTCACACAGGGCCATGTGTATGGAGGTGTGCAGATCTCCTGGATTGAGTGCCTTTCACACAGGGCCATGTGTATGGAGGTGTGCAGATCTCCTATCTCCTGGGCTGAGTGCCTTTCACACAGGGCCATGTGTATGGAGGTGTGCAGATCTCCTGGGCTGAGTGCCTTACACACAGGGCCGTGTGTATGGAGGTGTGCAGATCTCCTATCTCCTGGGCTGAGTGCCTTTCACACAGGCCCGTGTGTATGGAGGTGTGCAGATCTCCTGGATTGAGTGCCTTTCATACAGTGCCATGTGTATGTATGGAGGTGTGCAGATCTCCTGGGCTGAGTGCCTTACACACAGGGCCCTGTGTATGGAGGTGTGCAGATCTCCTGGACTGAGTGCCTTTGCTAAAGGACTAAGAAGCTGGACGCTAAGCCATGCAGGCCAATCAGCACGACTGTATGGACTTGCTACTTTATGTTTCACTTTGTGCCGGACAAGGGCTGTATTTAAGTTTTCCTGTGATGTGGTTTATGAGGACTGAAATATACCAGCCAGGCTTCAAATAGAAACGGTTCCTGTGATACCTCAGATCGCTCCCAAATGAGTAGCACTGTTACAAGAGTTACATGTAACAATGGCAATAATTTATGCAAATAAACCAGAAATATTTTAGCTCGAGTGATAATTTGCATCAACTGCAAAAGTAGATACATCAAGATGTATCACTATATGCTGAAATGGGGCAATTTATTTGCATTTTTCAGTTTTTTTGAGGGTTAATCATACACTAGACTAGATTTTTCAACAAAATCAGTATGCTTCCCTATCCCTGTATCTAAACAGTCAATAGAGATGCCTGGCTGTAGCCATCACTGGCAGCAGAGAACATGGCCCACCATGCCATCTCCCAGGACATCTGCTTTCTCAGCCACAGCGGCTTAGGACGCGGGGTCATAGATCTGACCAGGGGTGACATTCAGTCTCGTGGGTTTCCTCCTATGCTTCATAATACAATGGCAGGTAACTATGAACGGGTGCAGAATATATTGTGAAGGGGCTGATGTAAGTGATGGCACACATGAAGTGTACTGCACTGCTGACTCTGTTGGTGCTTTATAAGCAAGGTAAAAAAATCAATAAATAATGAAGAAATATCCATTATAGATGACGAAGCAGTGGTGGTATCTCTGATGTGACTCTCCACCATCATTAGTATACAATAATTTGCATTGCTAGGTTGTCAAATATTGGACTCATATTAGAGGACTACAGATTTTTCTTGATTTGAGCTTTTCCTCTTCCCCGGCAAAGCGCTTTAAATCCTCACGTAGCTGAGAGACTCTGCCTAACCCCGGACCTTGCAGCGAAGAGCCACGAGCCGCTTTATAACCCATCATCATATTTGTTAAACATTATTTTTTCATCGGCTGTAATCCCAGGAGCGCTCAATGTTTAAACAGCTCCCTCCCATCCTAAGCTGTGCACTAATATCGATCCGCGCAGACTGACACATACCAAGAGGCATTTTCAATAATCAGCCCAGCTGTTCTGAGCCACTTGGCGCTGGAGCCTCTAACCCTTAGGTAAACAGCTCAAAACCGGGCGCCTTCTCCTTTGGCAAATGCATCCTTGTAATCTCTTGTTTAAGCTCTTCTGGTTTATTCCTCTCCAAATAAAGAACTTAATTCCTAATTGAAATTGCATTACGGGGGCAAATTAAGTCACTTAGCACTTGGCTTGAGCCCTTCCAGCAGGCGAGCTGCAGACCACATATAGGTTACTGCCTATTGATAACCGATGTGAATGATGCCCTCTTAGGCTGCCCGTTTAGCATGGCATGCACACAAACAAGCAGTAGAGCATAATTGCTTTATATCAGGCCCGGCGTACTATACGTAGCACTGTCAGAGGGATGTGAATAATTCATCATTGTCTTCCTATTGATTTGCAGCTGTGAGTTTTTCCTTTTTTCGGTTCTAAGAGATGCTGCCGTTATTTAGAAAAGGACGAGGCTTCTTGTTTTCCTTGAAGATAATTTGGTTTTACGTGTCCACACAATACACACAGCACCTTGTGGACTCGCACATTGCTCACTATTGCTCTCTTGTATCTGCAGGCTGCGCTCCGTCTGGGTACAGAGTGTTACTCTTCTCTGCTTGTGTAAGACAATAGAGAGGGGGAAACATGCAGAGGATAGAGAGGGACGAGTCTACAGAGGGCAGACTGAAGGAGAAATCTACAGAGGATAGAGAGGGATGAGTCTGCAGAGGATAGACTGGAGGAGGAATCTACAGAGGATAGAGAGAGGGATGAGTCTACAGAGGATAGACAAAGAGAAATCTACAGAGGATAGAGAGGGATGAGTCTACAGAGGATAGACTGGAGGAGGAATCTACAGAGGATAGAGAGGGATGAGTCTACAGAGGATACACTGAAGGAGGAATCTGCAGAGGACAGAGAGGGATGAGTCTACAGATGATAGACAGAGGGAAGAGTCTACAGAGGATAGACAGAGGGAGGAGTCTACAGAGGATAGACAGAGGGAGGAGTCTACAGAGGATAGACAGAGGGAGGAGTCTACAAAGGAAGGAGTCTACAGAGGATAGAGAGGGATGAGTGTACAGAGGATACACTGAAGGAGGAATCTACATAGAATAGAGGGATGAATCTACAGAGGATAGACTGAAGGAGGAATCTACAGAGGATAGAGAGGGATGAGTCATCAGAGGATAAACTGAAGGAGGAATCTGCAGAGGACAGAGAGGGATGAGTCTACAGAGGATAGACTGAAGGAGGAATCTACAGAGGCTAGAGAGGGATGAGTCTACAGAGGATAGACTGAAGGAGGAAACTACAGAGGATAGAGAGGGATGAGTCTACAGAGGATAGACTGAAGGAGGAATCTACAGAGGATAGAGAGGGATGAGTCATCAGAGGATAGACTGAAGGAGGAATCTACAGAGGAAAGAGAGGGATGAGTCTATAGAGCATAGACTGAAGGAGGAATCTAAAGAGGCTAGAGAGGGATGAGTCTACAGATGATAGACTGAAGGAGGAATCTACAGAGGATAGAGAGGAATCTACAGAGATAGAGATGTCTACAGAGGATAGACAGAAGGAGTCTACAGATGATAGACAGAGGGAAGTCTACAGAGGATAAGCAGAGGGAGGAGTCTACAGAGGATAGACTGAATGAGGAATCTACAGAGGATAGAGAGGGATGAGTCTACAGATGATAGACTGAAGGAGGAATCTACAGAGGATAGAGAGGAATCTACAGAGATAGAGATACGTCTACAGATGATAGACAGATGGAAGAGTCTACAGAGGATAAACAGAGGGAGGAGTCTACAGAGGATAGACAGAGGGAGGAGTCTACCGAGGATAGACAGAGGGAGGAGACTACAGAGGAAGGAGTCTACAGAGGATAAAGAGGGATGAGTGTACAGAGGATACACTGAAGGAGGAATCTACATAGAATAGAGGAATGAATCTACAGAGGATAGACTGAAGCAGGAATCTACAGAGGATAGAGAGGGATGAGTCTATAGATGATAGACTGAAGGAGGAATCTACAGAGGATAGAGAGGAATCTACAGAGATAGAGAGATAAGTCTACAGAGGATAGACAGAGGGAAGTGTCTACAGAGGATAGACAGAGGGAGGAGTCTACAGAGGATAGACAGAGGGAGGAGTCTACAGAGGATAGCCAGAGGGAGGAGTCTACAGAGGATAGACAGAGGAAGGAGTCTACAGAGAATAGACAGAGGGAGGAGTGTACAGAAGCTAGACAGAGGGAGGAGTCTACAGTGGAGAGACAGAGGGAGCCGTCTACAGAGTATCAACTGAGGAAGGAGTGTACGGAGGATAGACAGAGGGAGGAGATCAATTTTTTGCATTTTGCATTGAGAAATAAGTATTTGATCCCATACCAACCATTAAGAGTTCTGGCTCCTACAGACCAGTTAGACGCTCCTAATCATCTCAATACTCAATACCTGCATTAAAGACAGCTGTCTTACATAGTCTCCTTTATAAAAGGCTCCTTTATAACAGACTCAATCAGTCAGACTCTAACCTCTACAACATGGGCAAGACCAAAGAACTTTACAAGGATGTCAGGAACAAGATCATAGAAGCACAAAGCTGGAATGGGCTCCAAAACCATAAGTAAGACGCTGGGTGAGAAGGAGACAACTGTTGGTGCAATAGTAAGAAAATGGAAGAAATACAAAATGACTGTCAATCGACATCGATCTGGGGCACCATGCAAAATCTCACCTAGTGGGGTATCCTTTATCATGAGGAAGGTGAGAAATCAGCCTAAAACTATATGAGGGGAAACTTGTTAATGATCTCAAGGCAGTTGGGACCACAGTCGCCAAGAAAACCATTGGTAACACATTATGCCGTAAAGGTTTGAAATGCTGCAGTGCCCGCAAGGTCCCCCTGCTCAAGAAGGCAAATGTGCAGACCCGTCTAAAGTTTGCCAATGAACACCTGGATGATTCTGTGAGTGATTGGGAGAAGGTGCTATGGTCAGATGAGACAAAAATTGAGCTTTCTGCCATTAATTGAAATCGCCGTGTTTGGAGGAAGAGGAATGCTGCCTATGACCCAAAGAACACCATCCCCACTGTCAGGCATGGAGGTGGAAACATTATGTTTTAGAGGTCTTTCTCTGCTAATAGCACAGGACTACTTCACTGCATCAATGGGAGAATGGATGGAGCCATATACCGTAAAATCCTGAGTGACAACCTCCTTCCCTCTGCCAAGACATTAAAAATGGGTTGTGGCTGGGTCTTCCAGCAAGACAATGACACAAAACATACAGCCAAGGCAACAAAGGAGAGGCTCAAAAAGGAGCACATTAAGGTCATGGAGAGGCCTTTGCCAGTGTCCAGACCTTAATCCCATAGAAAACTTATGGAGGGAGTTGAAGCTCCGAGTTGCCAAGTGACAACATCGAAATGTTAAAGATTTAGAGATGATCTGCAAAGAGGAGTGGAGCAAAATTCCTCCTGACATGTGAGCAAACCTCATCATCAACTACAAAAAAACGCCTGACTGCTGTGCTTGCCAACAAGGGTTTTACCACCAAGTATTAAGTCTTGTTTGCCAGAGGGATCAAATACCTTTTTCTCACTGCAAAATGCAAATAAAGGTATAGAATTTATACAATGTGACTTTCTGGATCTTATTTTTGATATTCTATCTCTAAATTATTAAATTAACCTGCCCTTAAAATTATAGACTGTTCATGTCTTTGTCAGTGGGCAAACTTACAAAATCAGCAAGGGATCAAATACTTATTTCCCCTACTGTAAATGGAGATTGTTCAAACATTGTTCAGCAATTAGACCTACAAAGAGGAGGAGTGGACGTTCAAGTCCTACACACAGTATATCACAAAAGTGAGCACACCCCTCACATTTTTGGAAATATGTTATATCTTTTCATGGGACACCACTGAAGATCTGACCCTGTGATACATTGTATAGTAGTCAGTGTACGGCTTGTATAATAGTGTAAATATGGCGCCCCCTGAATAATGCAAAAAAGCCATTAATGTCTAAACCACGTGAGTGCACCTCCAAGTGAAAATGGCCAAATTGTGCCCGATTAGCCATTTTCTCTCCAGATGTCATGTGACTCATTAGTGTTATAAGGTCTCAGGTGTGAATGGGGAGCAGGGGTGGTAAATGTGGCGTTTTCTCTCTCACACTCTCATACTGTTTACTGGAAGTTTATCATCACGCCTCATGGCAAAGACTTATCTTGAGGATCTGAAAAAAAGAATTGTTGCTCTACACAAAGATGGCCGAGCCTATAAGAAGATTGCCAACACCCTGACACTGAGCTGCAGCATGGCCGCCAAGACCATACAGTGGTGTAACAAGCCAGGGTCCACTCAGAACTGGCCTCACCATGGACGACCAAAGAAGTGGAGTGGATGTGATCTGCGTTATATCCAGAGATTGCGTGGTCAGAATAGATGTGTGAGTGCAGCAGATACAGGGGTGGGGGGTCCGCCTGTCAGTGCTCATACAATACACATTGCTGCAGAGGTTACAGAGGTGGAGGTCCCCCTGTCAGTGCTCATACAATACACAGTGCTGCAGAGGTGCAGGGTCCGCCTGTCAGTGCTCATACAATACACATTACTGCAGAGGTTACAGAGGTGGGGGGTCCGCCTGTCAGTGCTCATACAATACACATTGTTACAGAGGTGGAGGGTCCGCCTGTCAGTGCTCATACAATACACATTACTGCAGAGGTTACAGAGGTGGGGGGGTCCGCCTGTCAGTGCTCATACAATACACATTACTGCAGAGGTTACAGAGGTGGGGGGGTCCGCCTGTCAGTGCTCATACAATACACATTGCTGCAGAAGTTACAGGGGTGGGGGGTCCGCCTGTCAGTGCTCATACAATACACATTGCTGCAGAGGTTAGAGAGGTGGAGGTCCCCCTGTCAGTGCTCATACAATACACATTGTTACAGAGGTGCAGGGTCCGCCTGTCAGTGCTCATACAATACACAGTGCTGCAGAGGTTACAGGGTGGGGGTCCGCATGTCAGTGCTCATACAATACACAGTGCTGCAGAGGTTACAGGGTGGGGGGGTCCGCCTGTCAGTGCTCATACAATACACATTGCTGCAGAGGTTACAGGGGTGAGAGGTCCGCCTGTCAGTGCTCATACAATACACAGTGCTGCAGAGGTTACAGGGGTGAGAGGTCCGCCTGTCAGTGCTCATACAATACACAGTGCTGCAGAGGTTACAGGGTGGGGGTCCGCATGTCAGTGCTCATACAATACACAGTGCTGCAGAGGTTACAGGGTGGGGGTCCGCCTGTCAGTGCTCATACAATACACAGTGCTGCAGAGGTTACAGAGGTGGGGGGGTCCGCCTGTCAGTGCCCATACAATACACATTGCTGCAGAGGTTACAGGGGTGAGAGGTCCGCCTGTCAGTGCTCATACAATACACAGTGCTGCAGAGGTTACAGGGTGGGGGTCCGCATGTCAGTGCTCATACAATACACAGTGCTGCAGAGGTTACAGGGTGGGGGTCCGCCTGTCAGTGCTCATACAATACACATTGCTGCAGAGGTTACAGAGGTGGAGGTCCCCCTGTCAGTGCTCATACAATACACATTGTTACAGAGGTGCAGAGTCCGCCTGTCAGTGCTCATACAATACACAGTGCTGCAGAGGTTACAGGGTGGGGGTCCGCATGTCAGTGCTCATACAATACACAGTGCTGCAGAGGTTACAGGGTGGGGGTCCGCCTGTCAGTGCTCATACAATACACATTGATGCAGAGGTTACAGGGGTGGGGTCCGCCTGTCAGTGCTCACACAATACACATTGATGCAGAGGTTACAGGGGTGAGAGGTCCGCCTGTCAGTGCTCATACAATAGATTGCTGCAGAGGTTACAGGCGTAGGAGGTCTGTCTGTCAGTGCCCATACAATACACATTGCTGCAGAGGTTACAGGCGTAGGAGGTCCGCCTGTCAGTGCCCATACAATACACATTACTGCAGAGGTTACAGAGGTGGGGGGCCGCCTGTCAGTGCCCATACAATACACATTGCTGCAGAAGTTACAGGGATGGTGGGTCCGCCTGTCAGTGCTCATACAATACACATTGCTGCAGAGGTTACAGGTGAAGGAGGTCCGCCTGTCAGTGCTCATACAATACACATTGATGCAGAGGTTACAGGGGTGAGAGGTCCGCCTGTCAGCGCTTATACAATACACAGTGCTGCAGAGGTTACAGGGGTGGGGGTCCGCCTGTCAGTGCTCATACAATACACATTGCTGCAGAGGTTACAGGGGTGTGGGGTCTACCTGCCAGTGCTCATACAATACACATTGATGCAGAGGTTACAGGGGTGGGAGGTCAGCATGTCAGTGCTCATACAATACACATTGATGCAGAGGTTACAGGGGTGGGAGGTCCGCCTGTCAGCGCTCATACAATACACAGTGCTGCAGAGGTTACAGGGGTGGGGGGTCTACCTGCCAGTGCTCATACAATACACATTGCAGCAGAGGTTATAGGGGTGGGGGGTCCGCTTGTCAGTGCTCATACAATGCACATTGCTGCAGAGGTTATAGGGGTGGGGGTCCGCCTGTCAGTGCTCATACAATACACATTGCTGCAGAGGTTATAGGGGTGGGGGGTCCGCCTGTCAGTGCTCATACATTACACATTTCTGGAGAGGTTATAGGGGTAGGGGGTCCGCCTGTCAGTGCTCATACAATACACATTGCTGCAGAGGTTATAGGGGTAGGGGGTCCGCCTGTCAGTGCTCATACCACACACAGTGCTGCAGAGGTTACAGGGGTGGGGGGTCCGCCTGTCAGTGCTCATACAATACACATTTCTGGAGAGGTTATAGGGATAGGGGGTCCGCCTGTCAGTGCTCATACAATACACATTGCTGCAGAGGTTAGAGGGGTCCACCTGTCAGTGCTCAGACCATACGACGCACACTGCATCAAATTGTTCTGCATGGCTGTCGTCCCAGGATGAAGCCTCCTCTAAAGATGATGCACAAGAAAGCCGCAAACAGTCTGCTTGTCCTCCACAAACTAAGGACATGGTTTACTGGAACCATATCCTGTGCTCTGGTGAGACCAAGATAAACGTATTGGGTTCAGATGGTGTCAGGCATGTGTGGCAGCACCAGGTGAGGAGCACAAAGAAAAGTGTGTCCGGCCTACAGTCTAGCATGGTGGTGGCAGTGTCATAGTTTGGGGCTGCATGAGTGCTGCCGGCTGGGGGGAGCTTTGTTGAGAGAACCATGAATGCCAACATGTACTCTGACATACTGAAGCAGAGAATGACTCCCCCTCTCCGCAAACTATGCTGCAGGGCAGTATTTCAACAAAACGACCACAAACACACCTCCAAGACCACCACTGCCTTGCTAAAGAAACTGCGGGTAAAGGTGCTGGCAACTGGCCAAGCATGTCTCCAGACCAAAACCCTATTGAGCATCTGTAGGGCCTCCTCAAACGGAAGGTGGAGGAGCGCGAGGTCTCCAACATCCACTGGCTCCGTGATGTCGTCATGGAGGAGGGAAGAGGATTCCAGTGACAACTTGTGAAGCTCCAGTGACCTCCAGGAGAGGAAAGGCAGTGCTGGAAAATCATGGCGACCACACAAAATATTCACACTTTGGCCACAATTTGGGTATTTTCACTCAGGGGTGTACTCACTTTTGTGATATACTGCAGGGCTGATCATGTTCTAGGGCAATAATTAGCTCAGTAACAGTTGGAGCATTGGAATAATAAATATTTGTGAATATTGCGTTTTCTCTGCACGGTGGAATCAGTGGGGATGTCTGCACGATCCTGTATGGATATTTAGTATCAGGTCAGATTGTGTGTGAACAGTGCTCGATGCTACGACCGCTATCCCTCCATTTCACGCCCGATTCTCACCCTGTGTAAGCACTCATCGGACATTGTTCGCCGTGAGGTTCTACCGCTCATCACTTATCTGCTGGTGTGCACTACTCCCAAGTTTAGGCCGGCACAGGGCTCATTAACAATGTTGCTTTGGGCCCCCATGCACCTCGTGGTGTCGCTGACCGCTTTATGGGTCCTTATTTAGTAAATAGTATAAAGTTCACAAATGATGAGACTTTCTATTTCTGTGACCGAGTCTTGGAAATAACAAGCAGGCCAGAGGCAGCGGCTCTCATTAGCTCAGTCTCGCTGCACGCTGTCCTGTGCCGCTTCTGCCAGGCTTCAAAGCCTCCTCCTCAGACTTTCACTGCGGCTTTTGCCCTCTCCTGTCAACTGGTTTACACAAAGTCCATCGTATCAGAAAATGTGCGCCAGTCAGGAGCGAGGCAGTCATCCAGCCAGGTATGTGTATTGTCAGGAGCAGGGTTCACTTACTTATGTGCTAATTATCAGGATGATGGCTGCCCTCATCCCCTCTACTAAACAGATCTCTTCTGCTGTAAATGGGAAGCCCCACCGATCACCCAACAACCAAAGCGAAAAGTCTGGACCTTCCTAACAAACTCTGAGCCAAATTCATTGCTTTAAGGCCCCGTAAACACTAGACCAGAGGCCCCCAACGTTTCTGACCTCGAGAGCCACATCCAGCTCCTGCCCCGCTCACAGCAGTGACACCCAGAATCCCCTATTACCGGTATAATGACAGCCAACGCTTTTCCACCAAAATCCCACCGAGGCAGTGTGCCGAGCTCCAGGGTGTCCTATCTTACCCCATTCAGATCTGCTCTTCTGTCCAGGCTACTCACAAGTCACCATCCAGAGATCTGGTGCTAATGAGGAGGACAGAGAAGTGTAGAGAAAGAAGACCGAACAACCAAGGATTCTAGTGGAGGAGGACAGAGGAGTATGAAGGAATCTAGAAAAGGACAGAGTGCTCTAGAGGATGAGTCTAGAGGAGTCTGAAGGAGGACAGAGGAGTCTAGAGGAAGAGTCTAAAAAAGGACAGAGCATTCTAGAGGAGAAGGAGTGTGGAGGACAGAGTAGTCTGGAGAAGGACAACAGGAGTCTAGAAGAGGATATGGAAGTCTGGAGGAGAAACGTCAGGGGAGGCTGGAGGAAGACAGAGGAGTCTAGTGGAGGAGGAGTCTAGAAAAGGACAGATCAGTCTAGATGAGTCTGGAGGATGACAGAGGAGTCTGGAGAAGGAAGACAGAAGATCCTGGAGGAGGAGAACAGAGAGACTGGAGAAGGAGAACAGAGAGCCTGGAGGAGAACAGAGAGCCTGGAAGAGGAGAACAGAGAGTTGGAGGAGGAAAACAGAGAGCCTGGAGGAGAAGAACGCAGAGATTGGAGGAGTACGGAGAGCCTAAAGAGGGGAGTTGGAGGAGGAATACAGAGAGCCTGGAGAAGAACAAAGAGATTGGAGGAGTACGGAGAGCCTGAAGAGGGAGGAGAACAGATAGCCTGAAGGAGGAGGAGAACAGAGAGCTTGGAGGAAAAGAACAGAGAGCTTGGAAGGTGAGAACAGAGAGCTTGGAGTAGGAGAATAGAGAGCTTGGAGGAGAACAGAGAGCCTGGAGGAGGAGAAGGAGGAGGAGGAGAACAGATAGCCTGGAGGAGGAGAACAGAGAGCCTGGAGGAGGAAAACAGAGGATACTTGAGGAATAGGAAAGAGGAAACTGAAGGTGGAGGACAGAACAGGTTGACAAAAGTTCTCTCATAAAGAACACAGGAGTACGTGGCCAAACCGAGTGTTTCCGTGCATGGTGGAGTTGAGAGAGTTCTCCGCCATTGGATGAATGGCAGCTACCTATGGTTTATGGCTGTACGAGGGGCTTTTGCATTCTGGGAGCACTTACAATGGCGTATGGCAGCTGATCAGCAGCATATTAGCTTATTGGGACTTTACAAGGTCTGGTCCTGCACACGTGATGGGCCCATATCGGCAGGACTACATATTACAGTGGGAAGCCTAGGATCGGCGCCCACTAACCTTACCAAGAACGGAGGGAGGAATCAAGTGCTGAAAACAAGTCTCAAGACTAATATTTTCATCAATCATCTTTGTAAATAATTTTTTATGGACTTGAAGCCAAACTCCCGGCCGGCGGGGAAGAAATGGGGTCCTAAAGCCTGAAAACGACAGCGCGTTCTGAGATGGAGAGATTGCCGGGAAATCAGCATGCCTGATTAAGGAAGATGAAAGCGCTACTAAGCCGCTCTATGATAGTACATCCGAGAGGAATGTCTCCATTTCAGCAGAGACAGCCTATTACAGGTAACATTAACATATGATCAATTATTTACCAGCCCATCGTTCCTACAGAAGAGATTTTATTTTAATTAGCACAAGCATCTGTCCTTAATTTTCCAGGTGAAAGTATCGGGGCAGAAGGATTTCCTTGGAGTGCGAGATATTAACATAATCCGATGTGGAGTCTGCGCCTGTCTGGAGACTGTTTATGATCCTCCATGTATGATGATGATGAAGACGGCTCACCTCTCCTCCTGGTTAGGAGGACAATAGGGGTCGATTGCTGCAAGGCTTGCTGGGAGTGGTAGTGCTCGATCTGTGCAGGTCCACAAGGATCTATAGGCGCTGTCTGCGCTCTGCAGGGGATGAGGTCACACAGTAGAATAATGGCGCACAAGGGGAAGACATGATGGGAAGTCAACGGACATCAACTCGGTCATGTGACAGTTCTCATTAATGAGGCAGAGTTAGCGTGCAGGAGTCTGGAAAAGCTGGATGAGGCGTCCTGCTGGGGCCGTACTGGTTGTCACCCAATTTTCCCCAAAATGAGACGGAACTGAGGCCCAAATTCATCAATTTTGTTTTTTTGTAAAACGTCATTTGCTTTGTTGTGTCGCTGATGAAAAAAACATTGACAGATTTTGTGCTCCAATTGGAAACTGGAATTGTGCAAATATTTATTTATCAAAATTCTGCCGCAATTCAAAAGGTCACAAAAGATGAACTAGCCGAAAATGTCTGGATAATGAAGTCACGTCCTCGTTGTTGCGTAAACCCCCCAAAATGAGGAGGACTGAGATGGTGAAAAGAAATAATGAATTTGGTGCAAAAATAAAAATGTTCTAAAATCCAAAGTATTACTAAAATGGAGGGCCGGAGCGGGGCCGGGACGGGGGCCGAGGGCTCCTCTTCAGCCTCCTGTCCTAGTTTATCACATGTGAGAATGAACGACCCAAAGATGGTAAAAACAGACCCACGCAACGCAAACGGATGGAAGGCTGACCACGGAGCGGCGTGTGTGAATAATCTACTCCTGGGAAAGATGGCAGAAAACCAACATGGCCGATATTACAGGGTTGTATTATCAGGCCACTGCGGTCTCCGATTGTTGGAAAGAGATGGCAGAATTGCCAGAGAGGAGCTGAGACTCTGTATCATATGGTCTTTACTTGGCAAGGAAAAAGCGGCCCAACGGGAGACAAGAAGCATTGGGCAACTTTAGTGACGCGCAGCATCACATGCAGCTGCTATATCCTACGGATTTCCCCTTCAGCTCAGTGACAGATGGTACATAGAAGTGAATCCCCGTTCACATGATGCGGCGGCACACAGCCACACTCTGGCTCACAGCCACGCTCTGGCTCACAGCCACGCTCTGGCTCACAGCCACGCTCTGGCACAGAGTCAATCTCTGGCACAGAGCCACGCTGCGGCACACAGCCACGCTGTGTAACACAACCACACTGCAGCACACAGCCACGCTGCAGCACACAGCCACATTGCGGCACACAGCCACGCTGCAGCACACAGCCACGCTCTGGCACACAGCCACATTGTGGCACACAGCGGCACAGAGCCACGCTGCAATGACCAGTGCTTTACAGAGAAGGATGGCAGGGAGCAATGAATAAGCTGTGTCTAAACTTCGTCCGATGGATCTTTATCGGCTTCCATTGGTGCCATGTAATAGAATAGATGATGCTGCAGGGAAGACGGAGACGCTTCGATTTCTCCTGCAAATAGAGCCGATTGCTGAGGGATTCCTGCATGTAGACCCCTCAAATAAGCAGAGATGCAGGGGCGATGGCTGTGCTGCATCAGTTGCCCACATTCTTAAAGAGAAATGTCCCTTATTGCAGAAATGAAGTAGCATGGACTATGTACGAGTGGCGCACTCCTATCCACCGCTCACAAGGTCTTATACACACGAGGACCTGAAACAAGAAGAAGGAATGTGAAGAGCGAGCAGGCGAGAGCATCCTCAGGTCAAGTAGGATGGGTATTATTACGTGGCAGAGCATGGCGGCTCAAGATTTCGGTTGCCATGTTATATAGAGCTGAGCGGCCCAATCCTCGGCATCAGGCTATTAGCAGATATTTCCGCCTTTCTCTCCCTCCGGCACCAGCACATGTCGCAGCAGCAGCAGCTCAGGCTGGAGGTTTTCCCACTTGCCACATCCTTGTCAGTATGGCAGCGCGTCAGTCCAGAGATTACATACCGGGGGGTTACTTATATGTAATTCAAAAATGCAAGGCACACAAGTGCTTAATGCAATCCACATAAAGAAACACAGGTCCCATGGATAATCACAAGGAACTGACGCGTTTCTGGCGCACACACTGCCCGTACTCCTGGTCTAACACAGTGTCATGGGATTGCACACACTGCCCGTACTCATGGTCTAACCCAGTCTCACGGGATTGAACACACTGCCCGTACTCATGGTCTAACACAGTGTCACGGGATTGAACACACTGCCCGTACTCATGGTCTAACCCAGCCTCACGGGATTGCACACACTGCCCGTACTCATGGTCTAACCCAGCCTCACGGGATTGAACACACTGCCCGTACTCATGGTCTAACACAGCATCACGGGATTGCTGACACTGCCCGTACTCATGGTCTAACCCAGCCTCACAGGATTGAACACACTGCCCGTACTCCTGGTCTAACACAGCATCACGGGATTGCTCACACTGCCCGTACTCATGGTCTAACCCAGCCTCACAGGATTGAACACACTGCCCGTACTCATGGTCTAACCCAGCCTCACGGGATTGAACACACTGCCCGTACTCATGGTCTAACCCAGCCTCACGGGATTGCACACACTGCCCGTACTCCTGGTCTAACACAGCATCACGGGATTGCTCACACTGCCCGTACTCATGGTCTAACACAGCGTCACGGGATTTCAATATGAAGCCAACCACGTGTGAACATATGAATATTCTGATTATGTAATTCGGATAACCCAGATGCCTAATCAAGATACATAAAAAATAAAAAATCAGGAAAAAAAACGGAAATTGTTGTTACAGTTCACACGCTTGGGCCACTTCGTGAGAATCCACTATGCCTCTCGTAGCATTAGAGACCGGCGCCAGTTTCCTTCCCATCTGGGACATTGAACACGTTTAATTCAGGCCGGACCCGAGTGTGAACTGTTCCCAGCACAAATGTGGCTCATCTACAAATAATCTTGGTGATAAAATAATAAAATATTAGCAATGGGCAACTCTGCAGCCGTCATGAAAAGCATTCAGTGGTGAGTGCAGGATGACGGCCAGCAGCTGGGAGAATAGTAGGTACTGGTTTACGGAACAGCAATGTGTGAACTCTGCCGCAGACTTATTATATCCGGTAACTGAGTTTGAATGTCAGGATGTGGGGACACAAACATTATACCGAGAATATTGTAATTAAGATCGGATGTGAAATCAGGTACAGTCACATCACGATACGTCGTCTATGTACCGACCGTACCAGAAAACCAGATTATTATCCGCAAAAATGAACTGTTCCTCCCACCGGGATACAAAGAGAAGGCTAAAGAAGGCGACAATTTTGGAGCACCATTAATCGGCAAAAAAATCCCCCCTAACTTGGGTTATTTATGTATCTTAGTTGTATGTGAGCAGTGGAGTACGGCTAATGGCACAGACCACCCAGCCGCAATGTAGGGGGGCACGGTGGTGGGGACATACTGTGAGTGTGGACGCTGGTGTGGAGAAGTCACTGTGGAGTAGTCAGTGTGTGTGGGTTTGTCTTATTTTTTGGTATCATACTCTATCGGGTGTCCTACGATACATGACCTTCTCCCCCCTTTTGTGACCTTGCTTTCTTCGATGAATATATATTTATTTACTGAACCCACTTATATCGCGCCATTAATTCCACAGCATTACAGACGTTACCAGACCTGTCCCCATTGGGGCTCACAATCTAAATTCCCCATTAGGATGTCGTTGAAATTTGGGCGGAAACTCACGGAATCACGGGGAAATTGTTTTTAATAGTGACTTTGGCTACCCTCTCCTAGTGTATCCTCACCCATCCCCTGCAGACTGTGAGCCCTCACGGGGCAGGGTCCTCCCTCCTACTATACCGGTTAGTGCCTTGTTTTTTTCTAATGTTTATTGTATTTGTCTATATTTGCCCCCTTTTTCACATGTAAAGCGCCATGGAATAAATGGCGCTATAAAAAATGTATAATAATAATAAATATGTGGCCCCATGATTTCTATCTATGCCCCTGGCCACATCTATATTGTACCGCCGCTCATCTGTCTCTCTACTAGGTTCATTTTCCTGAAAAGCAGCGCAAGGACCCGTCCATCCTCCACGTAGTGCATGTATAGAGATATTCTCCGCCAGTAGTAAAGCTTCCGACATCTCAATACATGAGACCTAATAGTCTGAATGTGTAAAATAAATTTATATTCTGCTGAACGAAAGATATAGACAAAATACAGCAGAGCCATGAAGCCCTAAGGCGGCTCCTCTTCTGCCCCATACAG
Source organism: Ranitomeya variabilis (assembly GCF_051348905.1). Classification (NCBI taxonomy): domain Eukaryota; kingdom Metazoa; phylum Chordata; class Amphibia; order Anura; family Dendrobatidae; genus Ranitomeya; species Ranitomeya variabilis. The sequence goes on from NC_135235.1 coordinate 14,010,193, forward strand.
ATGTATGTAGACTAGGGATGAGCGAACGTGCTCGGTGATCATCGGATATCACTGGAGCATCATGGTGCTCGGATGTGTTCGTTACTCAGCGAGCATTACCCAGTGCTCGATTTCACCTCTAATCCCCATCCCGCATCTCTGGCTCCTGTTATGCAGCCAACAAGCATGCGGAGATTGCCTAGGCATCACTGTAATGCTGTAGCCATGTTGGTTGTGGCATTACTGTGATTGGCTGGCCGTGTGACATCATCAGGGGTAATATAAAAACAGGCGCTGCCCATCTTGGCACACTGACGCCATTGCAAAGCTCTGTGACACTTGGTATTGGAGGGAGAGAGTGTTTATCCAGGCCTTTGTGTGGACAGGATATGGAATCAGTCCTGTAGTGCTGATGTATTGCTTAAGTGGAGCCATCATAATAACAGCCCTTGTAAGGGCTAATCGTCTGGACCACAAATAATCTGCATTTAGTGCAGGGAGAGAGAGTTGAAGGAGCAGGGAGAGTGACTAAATACAATCAGTAGGCAGGGATTAGGGCCGTGCCGTCCATTGCTAAATACATAGCTGCGGGAGTTGACATTTTTATTTTTTGGGTGAAAAAATTGACTTTGTTGTCATCCATAGAGTATTAGGTGCTTTGTGGAACATGTCTGTGTTATATGACATCCCAAAAAAGCCGTGAAACAGTTTAATGTATTCAGTTTCTCATCCGTATACTATTATGTGCTCTGCGGTACATTTCGGTGTTACCGTATATAACCATCCAAAAAAAAAATCGGCAAAAATTTTTCTGGATTAAATTACTCATCCATAGAGTATTACATGATTTGTGATACAAAACGGTGGTATTAAACTGTAAAAAAACCCAAACACGCATTGACTGTTGTAGATGCAAATTTTTTTTTTCAATTACAAATTCAAGAGACCTAGCAATTAGAAAATGCGTAAGGTGCCCGGTAAGGGACAGGGAAGTGCTGATGATGGTCCACGCAGATGCCGAGGATGTGGGGCAGATGTGACTACGCCTGTTGCTGGTAAAAAAAAAAACAACAAAAACCTGAGGGCACTACAAAATGAATAATGGGATCACAAACCCCACACTTAAAAATATATGGGCCAGCTGAGAGAAAAAGGAGTGTGTATAAGAAGGAAGGATCACCAAAAATCAAACCAATAATTTTAGTAATGAACGAGATAAACACAACAATGTCTAAAAACAATTAAAAAGCCAAGCGGCTGGAATACATCAACAGAAAGACCATGTAAGGACTGACTGTCCTCCTCCACTGGAGGCCATTGTTGAAAATATCTAGAAAAAATTCCCATCAGACAATGCTAGCGGCAGGAGGAAAGCTTTCTTGCCCAACCAAGGAGGTGAGGCAAGGGAGACACACACAGCAGAGGCAAGAGTACACTGTGAAAGGCCTCAGCCAATTTCATGACACTCTCCACCCTTTCATGCCCTGATGACCGGGTATTTTTGACAATGAGGGAAAAGTTTTTAAAGCTGGTTAAGTAATACCTGGCTGACAAAACCAGTGTACTCCCTAATTACTCTGCCAACTTCAGCTATTGGGTCTCAAAGCTGGACACCTGGCATGAGCTGTCCCTCTATGCCTTGGAGGTGTAGTGCTGCCCTGCCACTATAGTCTTGTCTGGGTGGGATTTTAGTGCCGCCGTTGGGGCGGGGAGGACTCATAAGAGACAGTTGCTTTCACCTGTCAACAGAAAATGCTGACATGCTCACTCTCATAACAATGAATAAAGCCTGGCTTAGATCTGACTTTTACACCCCACCAAATGACAGCAGCACATAAAGTGTTTTTAATGGTCGATATTTAAATGAGGTCTTCTAGTTGTTGCCTTCAAGGGTGTATAGATGACCCTCCTTATAATTTTTTCATGGCTGTGCACTTTGTGCAAAGCCTTTATGAGTGCAAAAGTACCACAACTACATTTTGTTATTTTTTTTTATAAGGCACTCCAGTTGGTGCCTTCAAGGGTGTATGGATGACCCTGCTTGTAATTTTTGGCAGGATTTGCACTTAGTTCATTGTTTTTATGAGTTTAGGATTACCAATACATGACAATTTGAACAGAATGTGTATGAGGCCCTCCTTTACAGTATGTCTAATACAGGGTGTATTTGAGGCCCTAATTTTTTGCAGTTCTTGCTTCTTTCATAAATGACACTGAGAATTCCTATTTTTTAATGAAAAAAAATCTATTTTGGTTTACTTAAACTATAACTTTTTTTAAAATACTTTTTGCATTTTGCCTTATATACAAGTCATTTACTTTCAGAAAAAATGTTTCTTAAAATTTTTTGCCCTGTAAACTCCATTTCTCGTCGATTTTGAATATTTTATTGTTACTCCTTAAAGTGGAGTAAAAGTGTGACACCATTGTTCTCAGCAGCGATCTGAAAGTCAGAGATGCTTCCAGGGGTCTTCCCCATGCTGTTCTCCTTTCATTCAGCACATTTTATAGTTCCATTTTAACATTTTCACTGACCCCCAGACCTCCTTGTAGGGTCTGCCAGAAAAATGCCCGGATTACCCATTGACTCCCATTATACTCGTTACTCGAACACCCAAATAATAGGAATTGCTTGGTTCAAGAAACGAACATCCGAGCATTTTAGTACACGCTTGTCTCTAGTATAACCTACAGCAATCCATTTCCTAAGAAATCTGTTCCCAAAGAATGAGCTTGAAAAGGAAAAATAGATTGTTCAGTTAGTGACTATCAATATATTTTTGGGCTGTTGCTTATATCCTTTTTTGTAAATTTGGGTGTTGACCAACATGGCCGCCATTGATCCTCTGAAGGCAACTCTCATCCAGGTTTCTCAAGAATTAGTAATTGCCAACCCAGACACGGAAGAGGTGGAAATATATCCATTGGGCCACTTGACCTGTAATATGTGATTATGGGTCTTTAGACTAAGATTCAAAGTACACATAAGTCGTGGAAGAATCCAAGAGTGGGACAAGTATGACGGCCGTGATGCTATGCAAGAATCCGGACAAAATGTGAACAATGTGTTTTACCGACCGATCCCTTCTGTGGCTTAAGAAAATTCCCCTTTTCTTTTTTTACATTTCTCTCCATTTAAAGTAGGATTTGCGCCTGTAATAGTATGTGCCGTCATTGGCTCTTCTGAAAATGGTCTTTTTCGTCAATTATTCTCCAATCTTGGTCCATTTCACTGGTGTGAATGAGGCTATACAGGTGTATCATTGTAGAAACAGGATGATTTGCAATTTAGAGATCCCAAAAAGCAGCACAATAACCTCTAGGGGCCTGAAAATCAGTCCGGCTCATTACCGCTTATGAAAAGATATAACCCAGAAATGTCTAAGTACAGTAACCAGACGGAAAAGTCGAGACTTTATATTTACGGAGAGATTTTTCTAACTGCGCAAAATCCTGACATTAAAAGTATAAAAACTACAAATCCGATACGCACGAGTGTTGGAGATGCAATAGTCATGCTGGAATCTGTAGTTCCCCAGCAGCTACAGAGCTGGTTCTTATGAATACACAGATTGCGAGGATCAGGCGCAGAGCCCAGCGAACGCTTCTACATGTTAGTCTGTTCTCCGATGCAAAAAAAAAACTTCCCAAGTGACTTTTCCCAAACTCCCATCCCTCAAGTTTATTGGATCCAACTGACGGATTCTTTTGTCACCCTCGTGAATGATGTATAATTCTGCTCGTCTGCTCTTGACTCGCTGCCAAGCACATGGTTACTGGTTAAGGAGAAAATGTAATAACTGGTGTTTTTATTGCCAAATGCCTTGTGAATGAGTCATGTGCATTTCCTCTGCCTCTCAAAAGTCTTTAAATACTATCACTCCCGGGAAAGCTCTGCGCACCCCTCACCCCCTGCAGGATGCTACAGTCCCAAATACTAAGAGCGCCGGCCGCCGGTGTCAGAAGACAGTGCAACATACTGCAACTCGCTTCACAACCGGCAGGAAAACAACGTGAAACATCACAGAAAAACAAACACTCATTTGCTTATAAATAAAAAAATATGTTGTTTTATTTATTACTTTTAAAAGGCTCCAAGGATAAAAAAGAATAAGGTTCTTTATTGTAAATCCTCTTTTTCCTTGTAACACTCAATCTCCCAGTTTTCTCCTGTCCCTAATTATTGGATGGGCCTAAAACCTCCATCTGCCCTACTACTGGGGAGCGTGCATAATGGCGACCCGCTGTTTAATTAGTCTCCACCTAGTAGACACCTGTCAGGTTCCATCAAGACCCCCCATACCGGCCAATTAGAGAGTTTCCTTATACATTTTATATTGTTCAATAAAATAAGAAACACAAGACATTTTGCAACATTAAACTTTTAATTTTTTTTAATATGCAACTGCAGTTGTAGAGGTCCGCCCTCTTTGGTAGTCGCTGGGGTACACACAGGTACGAGTTTCCGTGTCAAACCGGATAAAGTTTATTTTCTTGCATAAACTTTCAACATAAAGTAAAAGGCTTTTCTTCAGCCAAAAAATTCAATAACGAAAACTCAGTCCTTTCATGGGGTAGGCACAATAATGTAGCACAGTCTCACCCATTCAACACGACAGGCATTGCTTATCCTAGGGCCAGTCTGTCCATAATGGTCTTTTCCCTGTCCAACACCAGCAGACCACAACTCATCCAACACAGCTGCCTTATACAGAACATGCAAGCCCAGGACAGCTATGTACGGGACTCATCCTTCCCACTCAAGCTCTTTTGGTCGCTCCTAAATCCTGGACCCAAAATCCGGTCCACTAAAATTTCTCTCAGTAACTTGTTACTGAAGCACTCTTTTGAAGGACCTACATCACTGAAGCCAGCCACCTCGGTGACACATACCTTCCATTTCCATCCATTTACCTCCTGCTTCCCTACACAGTGCAAAGTATGAAGGTTTCCACCATGGCGGTCATGGTTATGTGCAAAGTTCTCTTTGCACTTGTAAAATAATGTATGTGCTTTTCCATAGTATAGGCCTTGCCATTAGAGAACACAGAAAGAAGAGGCCCTGGTGCAAGATCACTATATGGGTCGTTTGCTATTCAATAGCTCAACTTCACATGCTTTAGAGATGGAAGTGGCCCCCTGAGCTCTTAGGCCCCTGTGAAGCTGCAGACGTTGTACCAATAGTGTGTCCATCCCTGGCTTCATCTCGGATGTCAGCTGCAGATTTGTGGCCCGATGGGGTGTGTGGCTTCAGGGAGGAGGAGCCCGTCTATGTTCAGAAAGTAAAAGGTCCCCTTTAAGACAATGGCTTTGTTAGAAGTGAGTACGAACGTAACTTCTCGGGGAGTTGGCAAAAGTCATTGCGCTCACAGCTGCTTCGAGTATTTCATACAAGCAGACATTTTTTTTCCACTTTTCAGTATTTACAGCGATTTTCACCGCCGTGCCGTACATGATATGGAAATGTGATACAATATGATTACCAACCATCTGTTGTATTGGAAAGAGCTGCGAGCCGTCAGAGCGGACTTAACCCCTTCTGCGACTTCCTTCGGAAGAGGGAGATAAAACACGTCGGGAAGTATCCATTATTATCAGCGATGCCGTCTGTCTCCCGGGAGAAGGCAGCTTTTCAGCTCTCTTAAGGATTGCCTCATTAGCAAAAGTGACAGCAGATTTTGCGATTGTCCTGTGCTGCTACAAATCCCTTCTGTGTGTTTAATTGTGGTTTTCCTCTACGCTAACGCGCATTAGAATGGCGGCTTTTTTTTGTCATACAAATGATCAGGCCATCAGCAGGGACACCGAGTCCGGGAACAGACTTCTCTGTATTTCCACTGGTTTCAATTAGGAAGACGGCAGTTCTGGGCTCTGCTGGCCTCCTGAGATACATCAAGGATAAAATATGCAGATTATTAGACGTGTTACCTATATATCAGTGGAAGCCAGGCGTCTGCTGCTGAATACATAACTTGACCCATATTCGCGGACTTGTTTCAATCAGGTTTGCCTGCAGTAGAACAGAACTGTGCGCCCCTCGCTCCAGGTGGAAGCCATTCATTTCAGGAATATAAAGTCTTCTCTTACAGATGGAGCAATCTCCGCACATAATAATGGCGACTTTACATAGGACAGTCGTGGTTAAAGCCAACCAGTCATTAGTAGTAAATCCATACATCTGCCGGTGAATGCCCAAAAACATCCGACCCATCAGGATTACAACCATGGGAATTTTAAAAGGTTTTTCTGGGATCACAATACTGATGATCCATCTAGAACTTAACCACTCACGTCAGATAGCGGTTAGTGCATCTCTTCTTATTGTTGGAAAAAGGTAGAAAACCGATGTCGGAAACTCCAGGCAATTGTTTATCTCCCCAGAAAACAAAAGAATCAGACGCTGAGAATCCACTTGCCCAATCTCCTCGAGTCAGGAGGCCTCTATTCACACGAGGTGGTCAGCAAGTTTGCCCAACTTGTACCTAAAATGTATGGTGGCCCTTAGGGAAGGCCTTCCTTATGGGATCGGTAAGGCTCTGACTCGACACCAAACCTATTCAGCTCTTTGAAGAGGCTAGGTCGTTCGTCCAAGACTTGCTGCCTCCATACTTATTGTGTACAACCAAATGATGTCAACTTCGGTGAAATAAACCCATCAGGACAACGTAGAAGACAAAGGATGAGGGGCCCTTCTCATAACACTGCATTGGGCCCCAACAGAGCATGTCTTGTCCATGTGTAAAGTATGGATCATCCTGATGATACAATGTATCAGTGTAGCCAGACACAGTTGTTACAAACTATCAGGTGCGAGATGTGTTCACACTGTGCTGCTTCTTTGCCCCGGGAGGACAAGTATGGTGCAGGGAGGGTTTACAGGATCAGGGAGAGCTTCAGCGGTATCTTTGGAGAGGACCACTTCCTAGAAGGCCACTTCCTATGCAATTTGGGGTGATCATCCCAAAAACATTTTGCTGAACAAAAAAGCCAAGAAAAACAAGTGTGGAGAAACCGCAGCGCACCACTGAGGGTGTGCCCCCTTGGACAGCGAATAAAGTGCTTTTTTCTACAAAAGGTGTAAGAATTGGCGGCTCCTTTTCAATCTTGAGATGCAGCGGTGTTTCAAGAATGAACAAAAAAAAAAGAAAAACAATTCCCCAACTAACGAGGAGCCACTTTACAAGCAAAATAAAACTCTCCTGTGCAGGAACTGTCACAAAACTGCTTTTAATGAATAAAACTCGGCTTGCAAAGTAAGCGGATTGAGGGGAGGGAAAAAAAAAGGGCACCCAGCGAGGAGTCAGCAGTTGCTTTTCCAGGCGCCGAGAGATGAGTCTAATTGAGGCTGACGCATGACAGACTCGTGTGCACAGCACTGCCCGGCTCTGAGTGAAGACGCTGACAAAGGGTAAATGGTGCGTGGCAGCAGGTCTTGCCCTGGTCTGGCCTGGCATCGGAGGCTCGCACCGCCTGTCAGGAGGAATCATCAGGGCTAATGAAGGGCAGGCTTTGGGCTTTTTCTCATATTCCGCTCGCTTCTCGGCGGATCAGACCGTGCACCATGGAGGCTCCTCCGCCTCTTGGCGCTTGGTTAAGGGTGGGTGACATGTGTTTAAAAATTAATGCGTCTAATCAATTTAAAAGTTAGACAACTCGAGTCCTCAATGCAGAGAGAGGATAACCAGCGGCGCCTGCGACGGATGGAATATGTGCCAGGGAGACGTCAGTCGTTCACGCGATGGAGGGCTCATTAAATGGGGAGACATACCTTACTGACTATGGCATCGAGATCTCTCATCCGCTCAGAGTCCTTGTAACCCATTAACGGGCCGTCCCATGAATTGGTTTTATACTAATTTTCAGAAATGTTGCCATTACTGACTTCAAAGTAATTTTGAGTAACACATGTAATATGAATCACTTGCCTCACTGCTGAAAGTGGGATTTTAGCAGAATCAGACTCCTTCCCCATCTGGCAGCTGACTAAGTAGACCCCTTTTTTTTGCTATCCCTGCAGATAGGTAATATGAATTTTAGCATCATGTATGGCCGCCTCCAAATACAAGAGTTAATGCATTTTCAGAGCAGTTCCACCCTCCCCTCGTAAACAAATGGAAGTGATACAAGAAGGAGGTTTCCACCATTGTATAACGTCAGATTTACAGCTCCACTGTGTCACATAGAATACAAAAAATAAAGACTCCCATCACTAGTGCTGTTTTCCTGATTTCAGGGCTAAATTCCTAGGCAGTCACGTGACCGCTGCAGCCAATCAATGGCCACTGACCAACTGCAGCCCTCACTATTCTATCAGGGCAGAGTCTGAAACCTCTTTTCTAGTAAATGTTTGGACGCACAATGTGGCTACAAGTTGTTACAATGTAGAGACCAGACTGTGACTTTACATTCCGCTTTTGGAAGAACCAAAATTCAGGAAAACATGCAGAATATATCCCCATGTACGGACTCGGGATTCTGCAGATATTTTTACTATTTATTTATGTATTTTTCGTTTTATTATTTGCAGTCTCAAATACATTTTTTCAATTCAGCAACTCAGCAAAATAGAAAAAAATAATTCTGGTCACGTGAGATCCTGTAAATCACTGGGTGATGGATCGCAGACCAGTCACTTAATGGAAAACACGCCGACATATTAAAATCAAATAGCGTTAAGAACTAATAATTTCACATAATATTGTACGATATCACATAAAATGCAGCATGTGGATTTTTTATGTGAATTCTATAAAAAATCGGAGGGGCGGCAGGAAACCTGCATGTGATGGGGATTATCATTTTATGTTAGAGACATAAAAGCCAAAATAGTTTTAAAGTGCAACGCACCAATTCACTGGGGGCCCCAAGCACCCAAATCACGGGGTACTGTGCCCCTCAGAGACATCCCTGGTACCTAGTGGATGAACAGACCATGGTCATGATCCTTGTAAACTCTCTGACACAATGTAGCACACATTTATAGCACCAACTAGATGGTGGCCCGATTCTAACGCATTGGGTATTCTAGAATATGAATCTCCACGTAGTATATTGCCCAGCCACGTAGTATATTGCCCAGCCACGTAGTATATTGCCCAGCCACGTAGTATATTGCCCAGCCACGTAGCATATTGCCCAGCCCCGTAGTATATTGCCAGCCACGTAGTATATTGCCCAGTTACATTGTATATTGCCCAGTGACGTAGTATATTGCCCAGCCACGTAGTATATTGCACAGCCATGTAGTATATTGCCCAGTTACATTGTATATTGCCCAGCCACGTAGTATATTGCACAGCCATGTAGTATATTGCCCAGTGACGTAGTATATTGCCCAGCCATGTAGTATATTGCCAGCCACGTAGTATATTGCCCAGTTACATTGTATATTGCCCAGTGACGTAGTATATTGCCCAGTGACGTAGTATATTGCCCAGTGACGTAGTATATTGCCCAGCCACGTAGTATATTGCCCAGTTACGTAGTATATTGCCCAGCCACGTAGTGTATTGCCCAGTTACATAGTATATTGCCCAGTTACGTAGTATATTGCCCAGTGACGTAGTATATTGCCCCGTTACATAGTATATTGCCCAGTTACGTAGTATATTGCCCAGTTACATAGTATATTGCCCAGCCACGTAGTATATTGCCAGCCACGTAGTATATTGCCCAGTTACATTGTATATTGCCCAGTGACGTAGTATATTGCCCAGTGACGTAGTATATTGCCCAGTGACGTAGTATATTGCCCAGTGACGTAGTATATTGCCCAGCCACGTAGTATATTGCCCAGTTACGTAGTATATTGCCCAGCCACGTAGTATATTGCCCAGTTACGTAGTATATTGCCCAGTTACGTAGTATATTGCCCAGTCACGTAGTATATTGCCCCGTTACATAGTATATTGCCCAGTTACGTAGTATATTGCCCAGTTACATAGTATATTGCCCAGCCACGTAGTATATTGCCCAGTGACGTAGTATATTGCCCAGCCATGTAGTATATTGCCCAGCCACGTAGTATATTGCCAGCCACGTAGTATATTGCCCAGTTACATTGTATATTGCCCAGTGACGTAGTATATTGCCCAGTGACGTAGTATATTGCCCAGTGACGTAGTATATTGCCCAGTGACGTAGTATATTGCCCAGCCACGTAGTATATTGCCCAGTTACGTAGTATATTGCCCAGCCACGTAGTATATTGCCCAGTTAGGTAGTATATTGCCCAGCCACGTAGTATATTGCCCAGTTACGTAGTATATTGCCCAGTGACGTAGTATATTGCCCCGTTACATAGTATATTGCCCAGTTACGTAGTATATTGCCCAGTTACATAGTATATTGCCCAGCCACGTAGTATATTGCCCAGTGACGTAGTATATTGCCCAGTGACGTAGTATATTGCCCAGTGACATAGTATACAGCACAGAGCCACGTAGTGTATTGCCGAGGAGCCCCTTGTAGTTCTGTTGCCTGTGTTCGGTTCAGGCGGCAGCTTCCGGTCCGAGGGTGTGATCACGTCGCGGTCACATGACTGTGACGTCATGGCAGGTCCTTGTCGCACACCAACCTTAGCACCGGAACCTGCCGCTTGCATGGACCGGTCACCGGAGCGTCAGAAAGGCGGCGGAAGGTGAGTATATAATGATTTGTTATTTTTTTTTAATATTATTTTTAACATTAGATGTTTTTACTATTGAGGCTGCATAGGCAGCTTCAATAGTAAAAACTTGGTCACACAGGGTTAATAGCGGCGATAACGGAGTGAGTTACCCGCGGCATAACGCGGTCCGTTACCGCTGGCATTAACCCTGTGTGAGCCATGACTTCGGGGAGTATGGAGCGGGCGCCGGGCACTGACTGCAGGGGAGTGGGGAGGGACTAATCGGACTGTGGCCGTCGCTGATTGGTCGCGGCAGCCATGACGGGCAGCTGGCGAGACCAATCAGCGAATGAATATCCGTGACGGAAGTTGCCGACAGAAAAACGGAAGTACCCCTTAGACAATTATATATATAGATTCTGTTTCTGTAAGACTTTTTTGGGCACTAAGGTCTGGGTGAAGCCGATATGGATGACCCCACTATAACCACAGCACTGAATATTGCCTTACAGTGCAAAGTAACAATATGTCACTACAATTATAAGAAAACAATGTGTGGAGTTCATGAAGACGCTAGGAGACTGAGCGGTGATCACATGGCACACATTACTCTACAAACATTTAAGGCAGTTGAAAAAAAAATGCTTCAAGGCAGCATAAATGCTTCTAAGTACACTTTCATATAAAGTTCTTGAAGGATTTCAGCAGGAGATTGTTCCAAACATCTTGGACACCTGACCACAGATCTTGTGTGTATGAGGCTCGTGCGGATCCTTCTGTCTCCATGTGATCCCAGATGGATTGGATGATGGGAGATCAGGGCTCTGGGGCCGGATCATCACCCCCAGGATTCCTCGTTCTTAATGACATTGGCTGGATGTTGGGGGTCGTTGTCCAGCTGCAGAATAAATTTGGAGCCAATCAGACGCCTCCTGATGGTCTTACATGATGGATAAGTATCTGCTTGGATTTCTCAGCAATGAGGACACCATTAACCCTGACCAAAGCCACAACTGCATCTGCAGAAAAGCAACCACAACCATGTCGGACCCCCCCCCCACTGTGCATTACGGCTCCTGCAGACCCTCATTACTGTGCTGACCTCTGATCCTTCGGGAACAATCTGCTTCTTCTGTGCCAAATATCTCACATTTTACTCCTCAGTCCAGAGACCTGCTGTCATTATTTGCATCCGGCTCCTAAGTTTTCCTGCACAGTTAAGTCACTTTTTCTTGCTTCCATGTAGAAGGTCTGGGGTTTTTTTTTCCATGAAGACAACTTCTGGCCAGACTTCTCGGAACAGTAGATGTGTAGCTGGTCCCACTGGATGTTGACACCTCTGAGCTGATGGCACAGCTGGACATCTGCCGATTTAGAAGGGAAGTAACATGATGTGTATTTTGTCTGCTAAACTAAATTTCCTTGGCCGACCGCTGTGATAATGTTCCTTAAAGTTGCCCATTTATTGGTGCTTCTTTAAAAGAGCTTGAACATCACTTCGTCAAAATGTGCAGTCTGCTGTGAAATCTTTGCCTGATAGAGAATTTGCTGATGAAGTGTAACTACCTTGTGGGTAGTTCAGGAGGTAATGTGTATTCAGGAGACCGGGGGAGGAGAAATATAAGTAGAGAAAGATGCAGATTTCTGTGATAAGATATGTAAGTTTCTTATGTTCACTTGGGCTACTGATGCGAAGATTGGAGAAACCACGATGACTGTCACCAATAGAGAAACGTCCTGCAACCACGTGGTAAAGAGAAAAGTCATTAGGATTCTTGGGCCCGTCTGACGAGGAGAACATGTTCCATGTTGGTTCAGTGAGCACGCCATCGGGTCCAAGCTATTTCCACTCCCATTTCCTATGAAGATTAGCACCTGCCACTGACCTAAAACTGGCACGGGGTACTGAAAGCGGAGATAGAAATAGTTTGCCCTCATCGGTGAGGCTGCCAAGGAAATATTTTCTAAATGGGGCTTACAAAGCATTGACACAAGCCTTGGCATAATGTTCCTGTAGCTCCAGAGGAATGTTTCTGGCCATGGTAATGAAACGAGGGGAAAAAAAATCATTTTATTCTAGATTCACAACCCACAAATAAAAGTGACATGAATGCAAGGTATAATGCTAATAAACATATATAAACTACAAGCGTGAAATATGCTACATGTTTAGCCAATCCCAAGGTTGTCGTCTTGTCATGCGATTAGCTAAAAATCAAAACTTCCTAAGAAAAAAATAGTATAGTCAGCAAGAAAGAATTTAGGAACTTGGATTCCCCCTTTGGTCGGGTTCTAAAATGAATACAGGGGCCCCCAGTGCAATGTGGAGGAGCTGTAGGAACCTTATGTTCACCTGACGGGGCAGGAACTCATTGAGAGGAACCAACATTCAATAGTGATCCCCTAAAATTCATGAGCTCACAACGGAAGCTACAGAGAGCCCAACCCCACTGATGCCCCCAATGACAGGAAGCCGTCACACAACTCAATGATCAGAGGACCCTCAACATATGTCCACGGTGTTCGGTCCCCGCCTACAGCGTACACATATACATGAGGCTCGGCCATAGATTCAGGAGCAAATATGATGGATATAAGATGCTGACAGACCTCTTAAAACCACTCAAAATTCAAATGTCCTGTTCCAGACCCTTCTTATTCTTCCTTGAGACCACCGTCTCCTTTTCCCACTGTCTTCTTTTCCCAACACCTATGTCACCTTCTTACTCCTCGCTTCCCAAATAGACTTTTTCCACACTTCTCCGTCCCCACCAGACCCCTCTGTCTTCTTCTAGGCTCCCTTCTCTTCCTCCAGACTCACACGTCATATTCCTCTTTCAAGCTCCTCTGTCATCCTCCTCAAAGTTCCTCGACGTTCCTCCTCAAGGCTCCTTTGTCTTACTCCTTCAGTCTTCTCTGCGCTCCTCAAGGCTCCTCCGACCTCCTCACGGCTCTCCTCTGACCTCCTCACGGCTCTCCTCTGACCTCCTCACGGCTCTCCTCTGACCTCCTCACGGCTCCTCTGACCTCAAGACTCCTCTGACCTCAAGACTCCTCTGACCTCAAGACTCCTCTGACCTCCTCACCGCTCCTCTGACCTCCACATGGCTCCTCTGACCTCCTCAAAGCTCCTTCTGACCTCCTCAAGGCTCCTCTGACCTCCTCAAGGCTCCTCTAACCTCCTCAAGGCTCCTCTAACCTCCTCAAGGCTCCTCTAACCTTCTCACGGCTCCTCTGATCTCCTGAAATCTCCTCAAGGCTCCTCACCACTCCTCTGACCTCCTCACCACTCCTCTGACCTCCTCAAGGCTCCTCTGACCTCCTCAAGGCTCCTCTGACCTCCTCAAAGGCTCCTCTGACCTCATTAAGGCTCCTACCACCTGATTAAGGCTCTTCTGCCCTCCTCCTTCAGGCACTGTCCTCTTCTTCTCAAGACTCCTCTGTCCTCCTGTTCCCTTTAAACCGATGTAATATCAAGACAGCATTCGTAGGTGATCTTCCCCTTTAAAAGGTGAATGCAGAAGAAAGGCACTATAATAACTGTTTCCTGCGACTGTCTGCTCTGATTTTTGGAAGTCATGTTACGAAAAACTAAAGACCCAAACACCCTTTATTATATAGAGTATGGCTTTAATCTGTCAGATAAGTGTAAACATTTCGGCGGTGTCACCTCCTGCCTTCAGAGGATTTCATCCTGGTCTACAACAGAACTTAAGAGAGATTCCTTAAACAAAGAGAATTTAGGATAAAAATCAAATAATCCACATTGCTCCTCTCCTGACAGACAGTAAAGGGTGAAATTTGACAACTACTATGAGGAAAGTGAATAAAAATATATATAAATAAATAACAAATCTGAAACGTCCTATCCACACTAATATTCACCGGTCTGTGCTCCTCGGGTCCTGGCTGAGCGCACACGAAATAAGAACTTAATGGGCTTGATGCTGGATAACGGCACCTATGAAAACCTACACAGAACCTGCAAATCACCTTATACCAAGACGTACGGATGTTTTATATTGGAACATTATTAATTCTGACAAGAAGAAAGATACAGAAAGGGTTTCACTAGATGCCATAATGAAGAGGGCTCCACCGAGTGTCTGTGTAAGGTCCCATACTATGTCTTCAGCTCAGTGATTCAAAGGCTCTGAAAATTCTGTGTGCCAATTATAAGGCAGTATTATAGTAGTTATATTCTCGTACATAGGAGCAGTATTATAGTAGTTATATTCTTGTACATAGGGGGCAGTATTATAGTAGTTATATTCTCGTACATAGGAGCAGTATTATAGTAGTTATATTCTTGTATATAGGGGCAGTATTATAGTAGTTATATTTTCGTACATAGGAGCAGTATTATAGTAGTTATATTCTTGTACACAGGAGCAGTATTATAGTAGTTATATTCTTGTACATAGGGAG